>NC_031790.1:3790356-3800381 GCF_001522545.3 Parus major
CACAGCAGCCCGGGGAGATGCTCCTCAGCACCCCAGGGAGATGCCCTGGATCCGGTGGTGCTGCTCCCACTCCCACTGCCCAGCGGGGCATTTTGGCTGCTGGAAAGGCCCTTGGCTGTGCTGCAGCTCCCTGGCACAGGCAGGGAGGGATTCCTCAGCTCCCTGGCACAGGCAGGGAGGGATTTCTCAGCTCCCTGGCACAGGCAGGGGGGGATTTCTCAGCTCCCTGGCCCAGGCAGGGAGGGATTTCTCAGCTCCCTGGCACAGGCAGGGTGGGATTTCTCAGCTCCCTGGCTTGGATGGGATGCGGCTCTGAGACCCCTCAGCCCCAGGACACTGCAGAGCCACCAGATCACTTCTGTGGCCAAACCCTGCAGATAACAGAGCAGCTGCTGGGCAGAGAACAGGCCCAAGGGTGCAGTTCCAGCCCAGATATTGCACCTTAGAGCTGCCATGGTGCTGCAGATAGCCCTGACTCCCAAAATGTGTGTGCTCAATGACCCCCAGCAATCTGCTCCAGCAGACTTTGTGAAGGCAGGGGAGGGCTGGGGGCAGCCAGCAGCCACAGATTTCTCTAAACCAAAAGGTACTAAAGAGCAGGAAGGGTTTAAACCCTCCCCTCAGAACAAGCCCAGGCCTCCGGGTGCTGCTGAGACATGTTCCCTATAAATCAGGGTGATTAGTGGGTTTCTAAAGCCGGGAGCATCGATCTGGGTGGGAGCACTCAGCCAGCGCTCCAGGCAGCCAACCCACAGAGCAGCCTAAGGGACACGGATGTGTTTGCAGGGACATCCGAGGAGATTGTTGCTGGGGGGTTTTTGCTTTTCCAGGACTGTGAAATCAATGTTTCTGACCTGGTGTCCTGGTCCCAGGGTCCTGCACTGCCTGCTCCAGGCCCTCAGGGCTCTCCGGTGCTGTGAAGGTGGTTTTGGGAATATGGTACAGAAGTGGCTGCCTCACACCAAGAAATGGAAAAGTTTTATGAAGCTCCTCCTGCCTGCTCTGCCCATGTGACCTCCTTTCCCCCATTCCCACTGGAAACATCAGTGGCCGATTGTGGGGGGACAGACCCTCCTCAACACCACCTTGGGGACCACAACTGAACCCTGCCAGAGCTGGGACTGCTGCTGGGACCCTTTGGCGAGCACAGAGCACATTATCTCCTTTCCAGAGGCCTGATTAGGAATCCAAAGTATAATTCCTCTCCCTGGATGGAGCTGTGAGAAGTCAGAAAAGGTCACAGTGCCCGGATGAGGAACGACCACAACCCTGAGCCGTGGTGGCAGAGCCTGCAGAGCCTTGGTCCTGGAGCTTTTAGAAAAAGTTCTCATCCTAATTGTGTTCAGGCATCTAAATAAGATACAGAATTCCCAACAGGATCTGGGCTGCTGCCGTTAGGAGCTGGAAGGGAATGGGGAGATTCTCTGGAGCTCCGGATGGGAACGGCTGTGTGCTAATGGTGCACTGGAAACCTGAGCCCACCCGAGCAGGAATTTGCTGGCAATGGTGTGAAACAAAGGCTCTGTCCTGGGAAGTCAAAACCCCAGCAGAATTGTGGAGATGCGTACTTCAACTTGTCTTCAAGAGAGACACTTCGCAGCCACCGGTTTATGCAAAGGAAATGCAAATGAGGCTGATAAATATGCAGTAGGATGGAAAGGCGACAAAAGGTGGCTGTGCGATGTGCGAGTGAGCCGGGGGCTCATCCGGAGACATCCTGACCCGCAGCCTCGGCTCTGCCGGAGCCTCTCCGCCCTGGAGGGGACGAGAGCGCCCGCAGGGCTGCTTTGAGCCCGGGTGCTCCTTCTCCCACCATCCCTGTCCCGACTGGAACTTCTGGAGCCCGCTGAAGGTGAACGGCTCTGCCCAGCAAAACGCCTGTGAAACCCAGCGGGGGCAGAGGAAAAAATCCCAAACAACAACGGGATGCTGCCAGAGGATTCAGCAGCCGGTGCAGAACAGAAATGCCCCCCCGGCGTGGGGAGGACAACTGCTGCCACCGGCCAGGGACTTCTTGGCTGCACAGGTCCGCGGGGAGCGATCGCTGGGCAGGGATGGAGCCGGCAGGAGGGAACGCTGTGCCAGCTGAGGCCAGCCCTGCCCGGCTGCCGGCTCTCTGCTTTCCAGTAATCTGTTAAAATAACTGGAATAAATCAATAACTGCATGCTTCATCTCCCCCTCCTGCCAAGGAGCCCTTTGGACAGGCTGTGGAGAGGCAGTGGGGAAGGGATATGGAGAGGAAGGGATATGGAGAAGAAGGGATGTGGAGAAGAAGGGATGTGGAGAAGAAGGGATGTGGAGAGGAAGGGATATGAGAGGAAGGGATGTGGGGAAGGGATATGGAGAGGAAGGGATATGGAGAGGAAGGGATATGGAGAGGAAGGGATATGGAGAGGAAGGGATGTGGAGAAGAAGGGATGTGGAGAGGAAGGGATGTGGAGAAGAAGGGATGTGGAGAGGAAGGGATGTGGGGAAGGGATATGGAGAAGAAGGGATATGGAGAGGAAGGGATGTGGAGAGGAAGGGATGTGAAGAAGGGATGTGGAGAAGAAGGGATATGGAGAGGAAGGGCTGTGGGAAGGGCTGAAGGGCTGCGGAAGCTCCTGCAGGGCGCTGCTGGGTGCCCCAGCTCCCGGCAAGCCCCATCTCCCCGAGGGTTCGTGCGCTTCTCGCAGCCTGTGCAGCGCTGCCTGTCCTGCTGCTCTCACCCAACTCGGGAAGGGGCTTTTGTTCCCTTTGCCCGGCCTCATTTTCCCGGCTTTGTTTTTCTTGCAAAGCCAGAGTTGGTGATTTCTGCTGAATTCAGCTGCCGGGTAACAGCGTGTTTGCATAAGTTATCGCCGCCCAGCTTCACACCCGGAGGGCTCGGGAAGGCTTCGGCTGAAAGCAGCCCCTGTTCCTAGAGATGCCAGAGAAAACACGGCTCCCTGGCCGGAGAGTGATGGTGTTAGCAGGGTTTGCTGCTCATAAATCAGAATTTCCCCAGAAATCACGCACCTGGTGTGCGGCCTGTGTTCGCAGGGGTCGGCAGTGGGGTGGGAAGGTCCCCCCGAGCGCAGTGAAGTTGCTGCAGGGGTGGCACCGTGGCCCCGTCCTGCAGACAAGGATTCGCCCGTGATTCAGGTGGCCAGGCTCGGGCAGCAGCCTGCTGCACCCCAGCTTTTCTCCTGGCTCTCCCCTCGCCCTCCTCTTGCTGAGCCACTTGTTTAAAAGCGCGTGGCCCGGGAGCAGCCCCCAGGCAGCTCCTCTCCCTCCCGCACCGGTGTCATTTTCCCTGCGACGCTTCTTCCCCACAACTCACGGCTGGATCCCGGGTTTTGACACTCCGATCACTCCAGATAGGAATTCGCCAGCATTATTATGCAGATGAGCTTATGAAAGCCCCGAAGTGCTTCTTGTCTGTGCAGCGAGGGGGGTTAAAACAAAGCGGTATTTATTCCTCGGCTGTGGGAGGAATGCCAAGTGGCATCTCTGGGCTGAGCATCGTCTGCCCAGGATCACGGATGGGGCTGCTGCCCCCCCAGACTGCTGCAAAGGGGAAACCGCCTTTTCCCTGCTCCTTTGACTCGGAAAACGGCATTTCAGCCCTCGCAGTCTGGTTATTCTAATGTGAGTTTGAGGCAGTGGGGAGGGGGTTGGGTTCGAGAGCCGGGCCTGGCCCCCCACGCCAGGGTCCCCAGGAGGGGAGGGGAGGGGGACAATGAGAATTCAGCCCGGAGGGGTCTGAGGGAGGTGAGCACTCCTGTTTTCTCCTCACCGCTGTGTCCCTGACGGCATTTCCAAGGAACAGCCCGAGCGCTGATAAAGAAAGGACAGCGCTGCTCGCTGCGGCAGCAGCAGGAGCGGCAGCGCTGACAGATCCAGCCCCAGGATGGATAGCACGGCCGGGCACCTCATCCCGACACACGGGAGAACTGAAAGGTGTGTTAAATGGCAATATCCCCTCGATGAAGTATTTCTCCACATCAGGCATCGATAAATGATGGTTGTACCCAGCCTTGACTGTTTCACACCTGCCTGCAGCCTCCATTAGAAATCACCCACGCTCTCTCATCTTGCTCCCCTGCCCATACATCACCTGTGGGCTCGATATTCTGCACAAATGCCTTATAATGAAATTATAAGCAGAAGAAAATCACATTTTAATAGAAATCCTATTGGGTAACAGCCCTGCCAGAATCGCATTCCAGGGCAGATTTGGGTGCAGGGGCTGGAATATTTATCATATTTAAACAATATTTATCATATTGGGCTGGGAAAAACAAACAGCCATAGTTGAGGGACCAGCATTTCCTCGAGTCCACAGCAGTGTGCTCAGAGCAGTAATGCTATCTATTAATTATTAATACTTCTGGGGGCACAGCATCCTTGTAGAAACTCTGCCACCAGTGGAGCATCACACCAGGATGATCCAGCTGGTGGCACAGTGCCTCTGCTGGGATGGTGAAATTCCAGTTTTGAGGGTTTCTGCTCTGTGCAGACTCTAGATCATTTTCATGGAAAATTTTGCTGTGATACCATATTCTCCTAGAGCCAACCTGGATCTATTTCCCAATTTTCCATCAAAAAAATTGGGATGTATTTCAAATAGAACAAGGCTTATTTCCAAGGAGTATGGGCTAGGCTTCGGCCTGCTTTCCAAGAAAAAGGGGATTTTTGCTTTAAAAACGTGCCAAAAGATTGTTTTCTCAAGGCTTTTCCTTCTGCATAGAAACAGCAGTTTCATTGAAATTGAAGGATGAAGGGAATGAAAATCCCTATCCAAGGCTCATTGGAAGAGGAGCGGCAGCGTTGGGGTTCATCCTCCCACATGATTGCTCCCACAGAGCACTCACTGCTCTGCAGCAGGGACAGGGGCTGCCTTTGCTGGACTGTGGAGCACAGGAATGGGCAAGAAACAGCCCAGACCTCAAGATCCTGAGGTTTTGTTCTCAGCTCTGCCCTTGACCTTGTGCTGGGAGCGGAGCTGCTGGACACGGCTGAGCACGTCCTGCCCGGCCGCCCACTCCACACTGCCAGCGTCAATAATAAATCCATTTCTGCTCCACCAGGAGCTTCCTCAGCGTAATCAAATCACCCTCGAGGTGCAGGAGACATCACAACCGTGATGTCTCCTGTTGCCATGGCCCTGGGCAGGGATGGAGGCCAGGAAAGAAGCAGAGGGGCAGGAGGGGACGGCGAGCACGGGCAGGGAGCTGTGTCCCAGCAGAGGCAGCAAGGGAGCATTAGCTGCAGTGGAAATTGCAGTGATTGGATGGGAATGCACAGTGCAGAGCAGGGGGATTCACTGGATTTGCACAAAAAGCTTGTATTTTGTCAGAGTTTTTGAGGATTTTTACACAACAGTGTGAGAGATAAAGCCAGTGTTCCCTATCCACCGGCAAGGACCACAGCACCTCCTCCTCTCAGGACACTCTGCATGTGAGGCCAGTCCCCATCACCACCCCATCCTTCCCTGCCCTGTGTCTCCTTCCTGAGAGGATTCTAAGGGGGTTGTCAAAGGACCTGGGGAAAAATAACTAGGAAGGCACATCCTGCTGACAGTGGGCACCAGCTTCTGGGTGAATTTCTATGGCAGATTTCCTGCAGGTCCAAGAGTACTTGACTTCTGTCCGAGGGTCTGGCCAGGCCATAGAGAGGCATGTCCTTGTGAGCCTTGTCTTTCTCCTTGCAGCCATTCCAAGAGGGTGGGAGTGGGAATAGAAACCCCATGAGCCAGCAGCTCAGCCAGGGGAGCAGTGGCCCTGTACAGGGAACACCTGGAGCTTTGCCAGGCTGAGAGGAGCAGCTGAAGCAGAAGGACTCGTCTGGCAGCAGAGGCAGTGCTCAGATGTGTCTGATGTGCTGTTAGGAACAGGCTGCAGCAGCAGAAAGTGCTGCACAGGGCAGCTACTCCGAATTACAGTGAAAACTACTGATAATAACAACCACCTTCACCTTCACTGCTGATCCCCCAGAGAGGAAGAGCCATGCCCAGCCCCATCCTTTGCAGCAATATTGGGTCAGTGGGACAAGGAAAAGCTGCCCCAGCCTGATCCTGGTGCTCTTCCAGCAACCTGTGTGTCCCAATCAATTTAAGAAGAAAGACTTTTCTGTATTTGCTTTGGTTCCTCTGAGGAGCCCAGAAGAAGCTGGAGCTCGGGGCCCAGAGTTCCCCTAAAATGCAGCAGCTGAAAGGGATTGAGGCTGTAGCCCAGGGAAGGGGCTCCATTTTCCCAGTGAGGGGTTTAAACTGGGAAGGACTGGGAGCAGGGCAAGGGGCTCCCACACTAATGGGAGCCATCATCTGAGTTTCCTCCCTGCAAACAACCTGCATCAGAAGTGAAACGACTGGCTCGCATGCACTAGACCTTGAGTTTAGCAGAATAACTCTTTCCAGGCAGTTTGGGAGGTCTGGCAAATGTGCCCCTGGCTGTGGCTGCTGCGTGACCTCCTCTGCACCTGGAGCGTTTGGCAGTGCAGGTGATGTGGATTCATTCTGCTCACAGCTATCGGAGGGTGCTGCCTGAACGCTCTGGGCTCTTGCACACTGGAAATCAGGCTCAGGGGCAGGGATCAGCCCCATGGGGCAGCACTGCTCACACCCTGGAGCCTCGGCAGGGCACCAGCCCTGGACCAAGCCCTGCAGGGGCACCTACACGGGCAGGGATGTTCAGAACTGCTGCCCCTACGTGAGGGGCTGAGAGATCTGAGGGTCCCCTGGCCGGGGGAGCCGTGCCCAGCGCTGCTGTGTGTGGCCTTTACAGCCCGTGACCAATGGCCCCGCTCAGCACCGGCAGCCGGGGGCTTTCATCCCGCCCAGGAATGCCAATTAAACTTTGACTTTCTCGGTGTCACTTACCCAAGAGCTCAACTCTAACCCTTTGCCTTTCATATTGAAAACTGAGCTGTGGCACGCCTGTTAACATCTGCACAGATGTTTGGGGAGGGAGAAAGGGGACTCAGCCCTGAAGTGACCTTGCCGGTGCCGCTCCTCTCCCCGCAGCCCCGCCGATGTTTCCCGGTGTGTGGCTGAGCACCGAGAGCAGGAGGGAGCTCAGCAGCCGGCTCTGGGTGTCCTCCCATCAGCTCGGGGTGAACTGCTCTGCCCAGCACTTGTGTTATCTTCATCTGACCTTGATGCAGGGGTGGCAGAAGAGCCCCCCTCAGCAGCACCGCAGGCTCTGCTGAGCCAGGTGATGTTATCAGAGGGTACTGCTGGATTTCCGTAGGGGAAGAGGAATTTCCAGGGATGTCTACAATCCTGTGGAGCTCTGGCCTGGACCTCTGTGTCCCTTGGCTGAAGGATGCCAGGCAAAAGAAGGGCTGCCATGAGGAATCCCATGGAATTCCTACATCCTCGCACCTCTCATGCCTTCACCTCTTGAATCCCGACAGAGCAGATGTTGTGTGCATGACCACAGGCAGAAAGTCCCTGGCTGGATGTGCAGCCTCAGTTCAATTAACCACCTGAGCCCTGTTGTCTGCTGGCAGCAGCCTCTCACTTTAATGAACCATCTCTCTCTGTCTGCAGGGAGGACACGCTGCTGCTGCTGAGCCTGGCTGCTGCAGGAGCCCTGCCTGTCCGTCCTTCTGTCCGGTGTGAGCCCTCACTGCTCCGAGCCCTGCAGGCTCTGGGGAGCAGAGGAACCCTGTGCTGAGGGACCCTGTGCCTGGCCCCAGCCCCACATCTGCTGGCTGTGAACTTGCCATGACAAAGAATGTGTTCAGGGGAAAAGCAAGGAGGAGGAGGAGGTGTGAGAGGAAGGCTGGGGAAGGGGCTGGTGGCCATGGCTTGCCTGGGTCACCCACACTTGTGCCACTGACTGCAGCTTCCCCCTCAGACCCCAGCCACAGCCTCACCTGCTGTGCTGATAAAGAGCCCTTGGCATGCCAGTGGTAATTATTTCAGCCATAAAATCTAAATTCAGTTCCTTTATTGACCTGGCCTGTAACTGGATCCAGCATGCAAAGAGTACAGAGCCTGTTTCCACAGACCTCCTTTTCCTCGAGCCTTTCCAAGCTCCCCTTGCTCTTCCTGGGAGAGCTTTGGGCTCCTGCAGCCAGGAGCCCTCCCCTGGCTGCTGCCTTGCTCAGGGGCAGCTCTGGGTGGTGCTTTCCAGCCCATCCAAGCACTTTGTGGGTCAGGGGTGCCTCAGAGCTCCAGGTCCAAGCCCAGGCAAGTGGTGCTGGCCAGGTTTGCAGGTGGCTTTCTGGGTCAGGTCCTGTGCCAGCCCTTCCCAAAATAGATCCTCTATTTTAATCCATTCATCATTTCTTCACAGCTTTCACAAAGCCCTTGTTGCTCCTATGTACCACATCTATTTATCTTCTCTTCCCAAGCCCTCCTGCTCCAGACCAGCAGCTGGATGGTCCATCCCTGCTGCAGGCAGTGCTGAGGGTTCTCCAGAGCTGAGCTGGCTCCTCACTGGTCCTGAGCCTGCCAGGGCAGCAGTACTGGATGCTATTTAGGTGCTTCTGTGCCCAAGCTGGGCATTCTGGGGAGGCTCCTGCCTCTTCTTCCTTCTCCTCCAGTTGCAGGATGGCACCATGCTTTGGGAAATGGGTGAGGTGAGAGTGGGATGAGAAGGAGCTCACTGCTGCCAGGACTGTGGCCTGGAACGGGGAGCTCCTTCTGCAGAGGAAAACACAGTTCCTGCTGCCTGCACTGGGGAGGAGGCAGGAGCAGAGGTGCCCTCAAGTAATTCCTCTTCCTCCCCAGCAGCTGCCAGCATGCACTCACAGCTCTTCTCAAGGTTTTATTAGTGCCTAGTGCAGACCCAGGCCTCCTGCCTCTGCCGAGCTGGCAGGGTGCTCATAAACCAGAATGATTTTGGAATAACTAATGCTGAAACTATTCCATATCATAAAGGAACAAGGGCTCCTTCCCTGCCAGAACCACTCTGCAGTGATGGCGCTCCTGAGCTTTGGGGAGCTCCAGAAAACACGGGGCACTTAATTAAAGAGAAAAGCACCCCCTTCCCAGGCAGCAGGGGCTCGGCCCAGAGGAAAGCAGAGCGCTGTGCTGGGGTGTTTACAAACACCTGCACGGCTGTGCTGGGCTCAGGGAGATGCCTGGCAACGGTAGGGAGATCACAGGATCCTGAAATGGTTTGGGATGGACCTTAAAGCCCGTCCAGTGTCCCTCCCTGCCATGGGCACGGACACCTCCCACTGTGCCAGGTTTCCCAAACCCTCTCCAGCCTGGCCTGGAGCACTTCCAAAGGTGGGGCAGACACAGCTTTTCCGGACAACTGTGGTACTGAAATGGGCTCTAAGATCTCCCTGCAGCCTTCTCCAGGCCAAAACCCCCCAGCTCTCAGCCCGTCTCCAGAATAGAGAGCCAAGTCCCTGGGGAGCGCCCCCAGCCAGCCCCGCTCCTGCTCGGCCCCGAGCTGGGTGTCTCCCCGGGGCTCAGCTCCATCCATCCATCCATCCATCCATCCATCCATCCATCCATCCATCCATCCATCCATCCATCCAGCCATCCATCCATCCATCCCTCTCTCTTCCCAGCGGCGTCTGGAGCCGGTGTTGCCCTGCCTGGGGGGCTCAGGGCCGGGCAGGACCCTGCTCGTGGCAGGATGCTGGTTCTCTGCTCATCTGAGGGTGGGAGGAGGCTGCCGGGGCGAGGGATCGGCTTCTCCTCTCTGTGGTGCAGTATCTCCTTGAAGCGTGACAGCCACGATTGCTTCCAGATGTTCTCCTCCTCGCCTCCAGCCGGCTGGGGGGGATGTGGTAAACCCGCGATGGAAACCAAAGGCCGGAGCAGATGTGCCGTGTCAGGCTGAGCGAGGAGCGCATCTGGCGGCGGAGTGCGGCTCCGGAGCTGGCACCGAGGGTTTGGAGAGGCTGTGAGAGCTGCCCCGGGGCTGCCAACCCCTCCCGAGCGCCGCTGAGAGCGGGGACTGAGCGAGGAGCGCTGCGGGCAGGGGACGGCCGTGCCCCGCGTCCTGCCCCGGCCAGCCCCGCTGCAGCTCCGGGGATGCGGGGAGGGACTCGAGACACCACCCGTGGTGTCAGGATGGGACTGGTGACATCACAG
>NC_031790.1:3800531-3805505 GCF_001522545.3 Parus major
ACAAACTGGGATGGACTCGAGACACCACCCGTGGTGTCAGGATGGGACTGGTGACATCACAGGACAAACTGGGATGGACTCGAGACACCACCAGCAATGTCAGGATGGGATTGGTGACATCACAGGACAATCGGGGATGGAGGAGGGAGCTCTGCCTGTGGAGGTTCTTGGCAGGCAGCAGAGGTCAGGGAGGAGCGCTGGGGAGCCTGAGGACACTCCCAGCTCTCGCCCAAGGAAAGGTGTTTGGAGGTGGGACATGCCAGGACCCCGGGTCTCAGCTCTGTGGTGGCACCACGCTGCCCACCTGGGCTTTGCCTTCAGGAGCTGCAGGAATCCTCCTGAGACAGAGCCCAGCCACAGTCCTGGGGGCCTCCCCTGCAGCCTGCACAGCCCATCCTCTCCAGCCTGTAATGCCTTGGAACTCTGCTTTTACCTTGGATCTCACTTCCCCCCTCACACCCAGCACTCATAACAACTATCCTCATGTTCCTCCTTCACAGAGGACTCGAGAGAAGCAATTAATCTTGGAAACAGGCTTTGAAGAGCAGAAGTGCTGCCTAAGCACTGTGCTGTCTCCTTTTGATGGGGTTAGCCGTGCTGGAATATGAGCGAAGACATTTGGAGTAAATTAATAAAGAGTTTAATGACATCCAAAAGTTAGGGGGATGGAGCATTTGAAAGGGGTTTATGGCTTTATGGGCAATGCAGAGCAATGCAAAGGGCATGTTTTCACATCGAGTCTGTTCTTTGGGCTCCCTGAACGTGATAAATCCTCTGTGTTTTATACCCAGTCAGACCACACTGCCCATCCCAACGCCTGCTGCTCCCCTGGCAGTGCTGCTGGTACAGGACATGGATGTGTGGGTCTCTTTTGGTGCTCCAGAACAGGAGGATTGGTGTGAATGCTCTGGCTGGCACTGCTGATCCTCACGCTGCCAGTGCCGGCGTGGCCGATGCCAGAGCTGTGCTGGGAAGGTCAGGGCACTGCAGGACAGTTATTTAAATCTCAGTTTCCTACAGATGATGAAGAAGAACCATTAAAATGCAGCAGGTGCCACAGCCTGTTTTGCTGAGAGATCTCACTGCTCCAAGAGCACTGCAGAGATAATGCGTTTTCCTGGCGGGGCACTTACGAGAGTGGAGATACGAGCACTTGGCCAAGCTCCCGGGGAGAGTCTGATGCTGCACACCCCGTAGATGGTGCTTTTCATGTTGTTTCTATATTTTTAGCCTGATTAATACCCTTGTGGTGGCTGGAGCACGGAGACTGCTTTATGTTTTGCCAGCAGGTTCTGAAGACAACGTGATTTACACAGCAGCTGGTGGAGCGAGACACTGATGCAGCAAAGTGTTCTTCACCCGCTCCCTCAGCACCTTCCTGATGGGCTGTCTCTGCCTGTCAGCTGGGATCAGCTGGCCAGGCCCTCTCCTGGGAAATGATGCTTGCCCTATACCAAATTCCATGGCACAGCCTTCCCAAAAAATGCCTTTAGCTGATAATCCCCAAGGGTCCCCTGGGGCTGTGCTGGGAGATGGTTCTTCCCTGCAGAACTGCTTGGGAAAGGAAAGGAGGGAGCAGCCAGGGTGCCCTCCCTCTGCTCAGTGCCTGCAGCTCTGCAGGAGCACCTGGGAGAGTCTCACACCCAGGCTGGGGGGGAGAAAAGCCCCCAGGGTGGACCCAGGCTCCTCCAGAGGTGCTCCAGATGTCAATCTGACATTAATCAGCTGTTAATTAGCAAACGGGTTCCTCCAGGCTATGAAAGCTCTCAGTGACTGTAACAGCCCAGCTCAAGGCTCTGGATTGGATTTTGGGCATTTATTGGCACAGGCAGAGCCTTGCACAGTGCCCTGAGCCCTGGGACACCACCAGACCCGAGCAGCTCTACAGAGCGAGGACGAGGACACTTCCAGGGACAGATGCACCTTGCAGGTGTCAGATAAAGCATGTTGGTGCAGCAAAAACCTGTTGGACCTTTAAAGCCAGGCTGGAATACATCCCAGGCACATGTACATCTATTTAAGCATACAGATATGTGCTTGCACATGGATGCAGCCATCTCTCACAGAGTCCTGTCCTCGTTTTCCCAGCAAACACATCCAGCTTGGGCTGCATCGCTACTGTGTTCCACATTACTGCTTCCCTGGTTTTGGCAGCACATCCTTCCCACCTCCCAGCCTGGCCCTGGTTCTTGCACTGCTCAGAGAGGCTTCCTTGGGCTCTGGGACCCTGCACTGTGGGTTTTAGTGGCTTAATCCAAAGGGAGATCTGTGGTGGGATACATGCAGGACTCAGACCCCACTGGAACCTTCTCTGAGGCTTCAACACACGTAGGGCAGTGGCTGGAGAACAGGGACTGAACTGCAGCCAGAACACACCATCCTGCCCTTTCCACGGGGCTGAGGCACTGCCCTACAGATCTGCAGTTATTCCTTCGTTCCAAGCTGTAACTGCCCAATCAAGCTCTGTGGTGCAATAATTCCAAAGCCTTTCTTGATTCCTGTATTAAATAAAGTACATTTACAGAGTATATGAATTCCAGATTCAGCACAGGGCTCCAGGGATGCATATTCCTCTCCTGGAACTTGTATATCCGGCCTGAGGATGAAAACCCCCCGAAGCCCTGAGCATAACAAGCATTTCTTGTATTTCTTCTGTCTCCGTCACATCGGGCATGTAGCGAACGCTGCGGCTGATAAACAGCATCTGGTTGGAGTCAGGTAAGGACCTCTCTGGGGATTTGGTTCGTGGTCAGCTGCCAACCTTTCTCTCCCTCCTTAACGTGCTTTTGCAGATGGATGAGAGCTGCAGCCAGGGGAGGCTGTGGTTTCAGATAACGCTGGGGAAGGGGAGGGGGGAGAAGGTCGGGCTCAGGCTCGGTTTGTCCTGCTGCCAGGGCTCTTGTTTAATGCACACGGAGCCTCCTCCTCTCCTTGCAGGGGGCTATGGGGACCTCCATGGCTGAGCTGTGGAAAGACCCCCAAGGCCATTTCCCCTTCTGCAGCTCACGGCCCAGGAGGAAGGTGCCAGGTGCCTCTCTGCGCTTGCCTTGCTGGTGCTTTCAAGGAACAGAGGAGTGATGGTCCACTTGGGTTTTGTTGGAAACCTGGAAGTCCTGCAGACACCTCCTGGGATGCCTCAGGGCCACTGCCAGGTTCTGGAGAACTGTCTGAATCCGTGTTTCTTACACAGCTTTTTTCTGCAGGAGGTGGAGGAAATTCTTGTACAAAAATGGAAAGGCACCCCTTCTGCCAAGCTATTAATTCAGCTTCCTATGGAAACCGAGGGGTCCCTGCCTTTGTGCTGCCATTCTGCCCTGAACTTCCAGCTTTATTTCTATGCCCAGATGCAGCAAGGCACTGAAGGCTGAGGGTGTTGTTAGGTGTGAGTTGAGGTCTGTCCCTGCGTGAGGCTGTATGAAAATACCTACCAGCACCCACAGGCGCGTGCTCCAGCAAACGCCCCCGCCCTGGGCTCGTTCCTTACTATGAGACTTTCTTTTTTTCTCCTTGCCAAGTTATCGTCTGCTTTAATTAATTTTGCACAGTGAGCCTGGGAGCTGCTGGTGGTTTTGAGCCTCTGGAATAGTCAGGGAAGCAATTTAATCAGCATGAGTGAGCCAAAGTTACTTAAGCGATTTGTAATAAGTTCCAGGCTCTTCCACACCAAAGGGGTTTCAGCTGAGGACAGAAACTTCCTGAGCCTGTTCTGCAGGATGGGCTCTTCATCTGCAGCTTGTGCGGGGATGTGGAGCAGCCCTGCATGAGAATTCACAGAATCACAGGGTGTTTGGGGCTGGAAATGACCTTTAAAGTTCATTTAGGCCACCCCCCTGCCCATGGGCAGGGACATCCTCAGTTCCAGCAGGGCGCTCAGAGCTCTCCATACGTACAAAAGACCGCAGCACTGTCAAAAAGTTATGAGTGGAATTTCACCTCCAACCACAGATATAACATATTGGTGAGCCTTAGTCTGAATTTGTCAGCCATATACTGACCAAGGCAATGGTGGTTCTGTTTTTTCAGAAAACATAAAATCCAAGGAATTCCCCAGTGACTAAGCAGGCAATGTAAATCAGTTGCTATTGTAAAGCTGTGAGTAACTTTTCCTCAGCCTTGAACAGATCAAATATACAAGAGGAGAGTGGAAAAACAACGAGTGAGGAATGAACGTAAAAGGCTGTGCCTTTAATTAATGCTGCTTTCCTCACCAAGGAAACTCACTCCTAATATTGAAGCTAGATAAAATATTCTGACATCCACAAGATGGTGGATTTGACGGTGTCTGAATTCTTATCATCCACTTGGACAGGATAAAAGCAAGAAAAGGTCCAGCAGGTGTTGCTGTGGGTTTTGCATCCCCAGTGATGGGGCTGGGTTTGGGTGCAGGGGGTGCTGCTCCCCCTCTGCAGCCCAGGAGAGCAGAGCAAGCACAGCAGGCTCTCATTTGGCCTTGGCTTTCCTCTCCTCTGCCACCTGCCCTGCAGCGAGGGAGGGCAGGGGGCTCCGGGGCAGCCAAGGGACCCCTCGTGTCCTCCCACAGCCGCTCGGGGCCAGCCCCTGCAGCTTCTGACTTCATGTATTTATATACTCGAAATCCGTGATGAAAACACTGCTTCCCCCTCTCTCTGCTTGCGGGGGTTTGCTGTGGCTGTGTGTATCTCTGTGTGCTGCCGGTTTCTGCAGTGTGCTGGTGTCGGGCTGGGGATGCTCCTGTGCCCCGATCCCCGTCCCGCCTCCGAGGCTCTTGTGATGCATCCGCGGCCTCTCCCGGGAGCTTCGTGCCCCATCAGCCCAGCCCAGCTCCTTCCAGGAGGTGCCAGGTGGGCTGAGCGTGTCCCACATGTGCTGTGCTGGACGTGGCTGCGACATCCGGCTCAGGGAAAACCGCTGCGGGAGCAGATGCTGCTCCTGGGGCTGTGCTGCATCTCCCTGCTCTGCTCCTGGGGCTGTGCTGCATCTCCCTGCTCTGCTCCT
>NC_031790.1:3805775-3809649 GCF_001522545.3 Parus major
GGGCTCTCCTTCATCTCCCTGCTCCTGGGGGAGCTGCTCCTCGTTCGGGGCTGAAGGGATGAGATCCAGCCCGTTCTGGGGCTCTCGGCTGGGGCTGCAGGGCTCTGAACGTTCTGTCCAGGAAAGCACCTGGGCAGAGCCGGGACGTTTCTTCCCCAGCCCGGCTGGCACGGAGCAGGAGCCGGGGGCTGGCAAACCTCAGAGAAGAGCTGGGAGAGCCCCTGCCCGTGGGAATGCAGTACTGGCATGAGGAGGATCCCAAGTGCCAGTTCTGGGCCCCCTGCACTAAGGGATGCCCTGACCAGCACCTGCTCCTGGTGCCCAGGAGAGCTGATGTTCCCTGCCCTGCCACAGGCACACCCCGCTTTGCAGGGGAGGATGGAAGGGAGTGGAAATGAAACCCACACAAAAATCAACTTAATTACTGGGGAATAAAGATCCCATTATTCTCTCTGCCCCGAAGCAAGAAATAGAAATTTCCCTCATTTCCTTCCTAAGCTGAGATGAGAGTTTATGGGGAAGGTGTGCCTGGCACAGGAGCAAGAGCAACAGGAGCTGGTCCCGGCGGGGGTCTCAGAGGCTGGAGGCACAGAGCCTGGCTCCAGTGCCCTGGCAGCACGACATGACTCCCCTGAGCACCTCGGGAGGAGGAAAAATCTCCCAGGACAAGCTCCTTTGGCTCCCAGGGGTTCTGTGATGATCTTCCCATGGATCTCATTGCTCTGGTGCCCGTCTGACCATCAGGTTTGCACCCGCAGCCTGGGCAGGAAAAGGTCCTGCTCCAGTTCCCAAAAACACAGCCTTGTGCAATGGGAATAGATCTGTCCCACCAGCCAGGCAGCTCCAGGGCTCCCTGGGACCTGGCTTTGTGCTGGTGCTGGGAGCTAAGCGCTGTTTCCTCCACGGCCGTGGATGCTCCCAGTCTAAGTCCAGCCTGCACCCCTCTATTACCACACACCTGGGCTGACAAGAACCATCAACTGGGCAAAACTGGTGCTTTTGGGAGGAAAACAGCTGAAAACGCATTTTTCTGGCAGCTTGACAGTTGTGTCTTAAACAAGACATTTTAAACTTACACTGCAAGCCAAAAAAAGTTGTAATTTGAATATACAGCATGGCACGTTCCTCCAAAACCGATCATAAAGTTCTGCTGAAACACAGGCACGGCCTGAGTAAAATAAATATTTTTGCTTCCAGAGAAGTGAAGGGTCTGGCCAGCAACTTAATTTATAATATTTTTAGCAGGTGATTCATCGAAGAGGGAAAAAAATACCCAGGGCAGCTGAATTCAGCAATGGCTCTTTGTCTCAGCAGGCCAGCGAGTCCCAGCCCGTCAGTAGCTGCTGCACTGGAGCTCTTTGGCTGGGGCCCTGCACAGACACGAGCTCTTTTCTGGGGTCTCCAGGACCTACTCCCTTCAGCAAAGCTGGAGGATCAGTGGCTGCAGCTCCTGCAGGTGCTCCTGGCAGCTTTGGGGTGGGGATGTCGCTGCAGTGAGGTCACATCAGTCCTGCTGTGGCACGGCTGAGGGTCCCCACTGCAGCCTCCCACGGCAGCCCTGGCACTGGGGCACTGCTCCCTTCCGGACTGGGAACGGGACGAGCAAGGACAGAGAGCCCTTTGAGGTTTTGTTTGCTCAGAGCAGCTTCATGAGCTGTGGCTTTGGATGGGGTTTCTTGACGGAGTTCCGCTCGCTGCATTGCTGAGGTCTGAGGATGGAAAACAAACCCTTTGGCCTTTCCTACCTCCGGCTCCAACAGCAGATTTCTCTTTTCCTCCCCACAGGTACTGGCTCTTCCCAGCCACAGCAACTGGGGGAAAGTACAAGCAAAAAGGAATTTCTCCATGTCCCCAAGGCCGTGTTCTTCATTTTATGCACACACAGGTCAGTCCACAAAGCCCTGGGGGGGCTGCACAACCCCAGGACTGGTGACTGTGGCTCTGAAGCCCAGCAGTGAGGTGCAGGCATGGCTCTGGTCCTGTGACCTGGCCAGGGATGCCAACAGTCACCCAGAGCCGTCCCTGGGGAGATGCAGCAGAGCCCTGGCCCCACAGGGCACTCCTGGAGCTGGAGGGCACTGAGAGGCCCTTGGACCCCTGCAGTGCTTGTGGCCAAATGAAAAGAGTGGTCTCTAAAAGAGCGGCTCATGATGCACGAGACACCTGCTCCCAGCTATAAAAATGGATTAGTTGCATTGCATCTGGAGCCCATCCAGGCAGCAGCGCCTTCCCCAGCATCCCATTTGGCACGCAGAGCCCGGTGCCTGAAAGCACAGCAAAGAGCAGATAGGGGACAAGCTGCAGAGTTAAAAGGAGGCTCTGGAGGCTGTGATCCTCCCTCGGTGGAAAATCAGAGAGCTGGGAGCAGCCCCAGACGCGGTGCTGTCACCAAGGTTGGGTCTTGCCCCAGAGCTCCTTGCTGAGCCTTCCCATTGTTCTTTGTACGGGATCCTGGTCGCAGCGTGCTCCCAGCTGGCCGGGCTCTCAGCTGGGAGCAAGCTCCAGAGCAGCAGAGACTAACCCATTGTATTCCAAGGCTTGGAAGGACTCCATGGTCCAACGCAAATTGAGTGCTGAGATATTCAATGGGAGGAAACCCTCCTCTTTAACAGAGCGTCCCAGGCATGTGGGAGCTGTGCTGGGAACCCTCAGCCAGGAATTCCCCAGGGACATCTGCTGGGACCTGCTGCTGCTGCTGCTGGTGTGGCCCTGCTGTCCCCCAGAGCCCGGTGGGGCTGGGAGGGTTCCCCTGGCTGTGTGCCACAGCAGCAGCTGGCCACAGCCTTGGTGCCAGTGCTCTGCTACTCTCTCATGACAGAGGAGCAGCGAGCAGCCACTTCTCCTCATCAGCGCTCAGGAATATCCCAGAACAATGGCTATATCCATTTCCTTCATTCACCTGGAAAAATCTAATGCTACACATCTGCCCTAATGCAGTTCTGCCTGGATTGTCAACCACACCTGGAGTTTGACCAACTATTTCAGGTCCTCCTGCAGCAATCTCTGCCCCAAAGGATGTAATAAGGGAATTGGAGCTAAGCTGAGACCACGTTTGGGTGATTGCTATAGGTCTGGTTTTATTGTAAGCACTTTGGTCAGTGTGGCACTTGGTCCTCACTGCCCTGGTTTGGACTGACACACTCTGCAGTCCCAGATGCCTGGGACCTGCTCTTGGAAAACAACTGTCAAGGTCAGGGCTGCAATCAGCAGCTCACGTTTCCAACTGATTTGCAGTGCTTGGGGAAGCTCCCAGAGCTGCAGCGTGGTCCTGCCACTCATCCAAGGTGAGACGTTGGGATGTGCAGAGTTTGGAGCAACCTGCTGACCAGCTGGGGAAAGCACAAGGATCAGGGAGGAAAGGAGGATGGAGAGCTGGGGGAATCCACATTTCCCTGGGTGAGGGCCCAGGAGAGACTCCTGCAGCTCTCTTGGCAGCCTGGGCCACCCCTGCTTCTCTACGACCCTCACCCGGAGCCAAACACCAGCAGGACCCCTGGGAAGGGCAGGAAAACAAAGAGAGGACAGGAAATGAACGTGGCCCAAGGCTGAGCTCGCTGACCGAGCTGTGGCCAGGGTGATGCAACCAGGGTCAATTAAGCTGCCACCACACAGCCTCACAGGGCACATTAAGTGCCAATTTTCTGCACTGCTGAAGAGGTAAAGAATGAAAATGAGAGCCAACAGGAAGTTTCAGCCGAAAAGAAAGAGCCACTCGGGAGACAGGAGCTGAAGGCGAGACTCGGGCCAGCGATGCGGCGAGCAGGCGAGTGCCACTGGCCACGGCTACAGCAACCCCCGAGGCTCCGGCAGCTGGGAATGCTCTGCTGCCCCGGGCCCTGGGGGGCACAGGGGGTCTGGGGGGCGTTGGGCACCC
>NC_031790.1:3809669-3822738 GCF_001522545.3 Parus major
CACACGGGCCATGGGGATCACACGGGATCTGGGGATCACATGGGCTCTGGGGAGCACAGGGTGTCTGGGGAGCACACGGGCCATGGGGAGCACACGGGCTCTGGGGATCTGGGGAGCACATGGGCTCTGGGGAGCACACGGGCTCTGGGGCATGGGGAGCACACGGGCTCTGGGGATCTGGGGAGCACATGGGCTCTGGGGAGCACACGGGTTCTGGGGAGCACAGGGGGTCTGGGGAGCACACGGGCTCTGGGGCATGGGGAGCACACGGGTTCTGGGGCTCTGGGACAGGCTGTGAGCGGAGCTGGCAGCACGCAGAGCCAAGCCTGGCTGAGTGTGAGCGCTGGAACCCACAGTGGGTGGGTGGGACACGAGAGCAGGAGGGATCCTCTGCCCCTCTGGGTAGGAAAGGGACGGATGGGAAGGGTGAGCAGACAGGGAGAAACCCAGAAAAGGCAGAAGTAACGGGGGCTCCTGGGCTGCCGCTCCCCACCCCGCTCGTCCATGGGAGGTGTTCGTGCCAAACGCTGCCCTCCTGCTTTTTGCGGGAGGTGGGAATGAGGAGACCTGCTTTATTCCCCTGCACGGATGCCGTGGCTCCTGGGTGTTTGGGAAGGGCACAGGGCACGGGCCGGGGTCTGGCCGGACACTCCGGGAACAGTCGGCACCGGTTTTTTGCTTGCGAGGGGAAGTTCCCCGCCTAAGCCGAGTTTTCTCTTCTCTTTGCAGAGCTGCCGCTTCCCGAGGACGAAATGGCTGCGCGGAGCCCGTGGCTCATTCCCGTTCCTTGCGCTCCCTCTGCAGGAGCGGGCGAGGGCCGGGGGGGAGCGGGGGGAGCGGGAGGGGTCTGGAGGGGTCTGGAGGGGTCTGGAGGGGTCTGGAGGTGTCCGAAGGGGGTCGGGGGGGGCCGGGGTCGCTGCCAGACCACGCTTGCAGCCTGCACCAGGCTGGCACGAACCCTTCGGGTGAGGACGGGGGATTAAAGGGAATGGCTTGAGCCGATTTCCGTGTGCACGGCGTGGGCCGAGTCCTGCCCGGAGGGACGCTCGGGGGCCGGGCTGAAGTTTGTGCTCAGGCAAACGAGGGGGGATGGCCCCAGGGCTCCGGGCCAAGGGGGGACCTGCCCCAAGCGGGGGCGGGAGCTGAGTGGGGCCCAGAGGCTGCGGCATGCGGAGATGCTCAGCAGAGCGATACCTCAATACATCAGTGCCCGCCTGTGGGGTGAGGCTCAGACCAAAACCTTCGGACCCTCACAGCTCCAAAATGTGTCCTCACTGCCCCAGGGCTGGTAGCCTGTGCTCCGGGCGCTGCCGCCTCCTGCCCAGCTGCTCTGGGGAGCTCCGTGCCTCTGTGTGTCCCTGTCACATCTCGCACGAGGCGGCCGGGGCAAAGCGGCATCCCTGGGCATCAATCCACGGGCACATCCACTGCTCCTGGCCCTCCTTCCCCAGCCTCGCACAGCTCAGGAGCAGCTCCCCGTCACCTCTCCCTGCAGCCCCAGGGCCGCAGCTCGCACTCCCTCTGTAAGCCGAGAGGTTCCCTCCCCGCCAGGGGCTAGGCTGCCAAATTCCAGTCCAGAGCACATTTTTACGGCATGACAGCAGCGGGGCCCCGGCAGGAGCCGCCACGAGATGCGGGCGTTCACCCGGAGGGGGGACGGGTCACCCCCTGCCCGCTGCTGGCCTCTCTCCGCCCGTGGAAGCGCTGGCCAAATATTACAAAACATCCTCCTTCTTTCCCCCCCGGCTCCAGGGTGCAGAGCCACCCGCGCCGCCCGGCCCTCCCCACCCCGTCCATCCCCTTCCTTCCTCCCCGCTCCTTCCCGGACAGCTGCTCACGCAAGTGGCTTTCGAGGAGCCCCGGGAAGGTAGCAGAGAGTGACAGAGCCTGGGACAAGTCTGCAGCTGCAAAGGTAGGAGGGAGAAGGGAGCCGAGGGCTGGGACCTCACCCAGAACTTGCCTACATCAGGCTGGAGGGAGGAGGAGAGCAGGGACCGAGGGCTCCTCGGCTGCCCAAGGCGCAGAGCTGTCGCCAGCCCCAGCAGCCCCCTGCGATGGCAGAGCTTGGAAAACACCTTTGAACAGCACAGCCTCCCTCCGCCTTGCCCTGCCAGGGAGCTCGATCTCACCATCCGGGCAGAGCCGGGCACCGGCACCTGCGGGGCCGAGCGCTCACTGCGGGCTCTCCTGCACAGCCCAGGGCTGGCCGGGACGCGATCCTGCCGTGGCTCTGGTCGGGGTGCTCAGGAGGAGCTCCCGGAGGCAGACGGGATGATGTGTGCTGCTGGCACGCTGCTCCACGCCTCCTGCCCTCCCTCGGCACCGGGAGATGCCTCCAGAGCTCTGGACAAGCGCAGGTGGACACAGCGCTGTCCCTCCAAGGGGCTGCTGCTCTGGCAGCACCGGTGTGCAGAGCCGGGGTGTTCAGGTACTCCTGGGGTGTTCAGGTACTCCCGGGGTGTTCAGGTACTCCTGGGGTGTTCAGGTACACCCGGGGATTTCAGGTTCTCCCGGAGTGTTCAGGTACACCCGGGGATTTCAGGTACACCCGGGGATTTCAGGTACTCACGGGGATTTCAGGTACTCCCGGGGATTTCAGGTACTCCCGGGGATTTCAGGTACTCCCGGGGATTTCAGGTACTCCCGGGGATTTCAGGTACTCCCGGGGATTTCAGGTACTCCCGGGGATTTCAGGTACTCCCGGGGACACCTTGCAGCCTGGTGGTGCCAGCTCCGGACAGGTTTGGAGCTGGAGCCATTGGGAGGCTCCAAGGGGACATTTAAACACCATCGTGTGACAGACCGGGCTCTTAGTCACAGTCCCTGGAAACCTCTGCAAACCTCTGCAAACCTCTGCAGACCTCTGCAAACCTCTGCAACCTCTACAAACCTCTGCAAACCTCTGCAAACCTCTGCAGACCTCTGCAAACCTCTGCAGACCTCTGCAAACCTCTGCAGACCTCTGCAACCTCTGGAAACCTCTGCAAACCTCTGCAACCTCTGCAAACCTCTGGAAACCTCTGGAAACCTCTGCAGACCTCTGCAGACCTCTGCAGACCTCTGGAAACCTCTGCAGACCCCTGCAAACCTCTGCAGACCTCTGCAGACCTCTGGAAACCTCTGCAGACCTCTGCAAACCTCTGCAAACCCCTGCAAACCTCTGCAGTCCTCTGCAAACCTCTGCAAACCTCTGCAGACCCCTGCAACCTCTACAAACTTCTGCAGACCCCTGCAAACCTCTGCAGTCCTCTGCAGACCCCTCCAGACCTCTGGAAACCTCTGCAGACCTCTGCAACCTCTACAAACCTCTGCAGACCCCTGCAAACCTCTGCAGACCTCTGCAAACCTCTGCAGACCTCTGCAGACCTCTGGAAACCTCTGCAAACCTCTGCAGTCCTCTGCAAACCCCTGCAGTCCTCTGCAAACCTCTGCAGTCCTCTGCAGACCCCTGCAGTCCTCTGCAGACCTCTGTCCCGAGCAGCAGGAGGGATTGGGCCCCTCTTTCCTATGGAAATTTCCGTGGAATTAACACAAGGATAATTATTACCATCACACCACAGTCGTCCCGCCGGCCAGCTCCAGCGCTCCTCGGGGCTCTGGACGAGCCGGGGCTGCAGGAGCCCCACCTGAGCTGAGTTCTGCCGGCACAGGAGGATCTCACAGCTGGGGCACATCTGGCTGCTGTGTGCCAGCAGCCCCGTGGGCACGGCCAGCCCGCCTACAGCACACAGCTGCCCGGGCAGGCTCTGTGGCACCAGCTGCTCGGGACTGCTCAGGGCGCTGTGACACTCGGCACAGCGGGGCAGCAAAGTCTCTCATGCGGCTCTGCTCACCCCCAGACCCCCAAGTGAGTCTGGGGGCTGCTCTGGGACTGCTGGGGGTCTGAACAGCACTTGGCACTGCTCTAAAGTCGAGGACGTAGCTCACAGATGGTGACACCGATCCTTCCTGTTGTTCTGAAGGACTGGGAAAAGCTTGATCAGTTTTCTTTTGCCAGTTTGTCAGGTTGAGGGAGCTCTGAGGAGTGTGGTGAAGGATGTCACTGTGCCCTCCGGGTTCTTGGCGTTGGGAGCTGGTTTTCTCTGCTAGCGCTACATCACTGTGATTTAATTTTGGTGCCTTCCCCCTGCTGACTTTCCCTCCAGTGGCTGCCTGGCAAGCCAGCAGTTTCCCAGTGATCTGTGTGTGTTTACTCCTCACAGGGTGGGACCCTGCCAAGAAGGGTGGGGACTGCGGCCAAAATCGCCGAGCCACAGTGCTGGCGTGTCCCCTGCTGCCTGTCCCCAGCCAGCCTGGCTTCCGTGGGGCTGGCCAGACTTTTTTCAGCTGGTTTCTAATGTGTGTGTGTGTTGGAGCCTTGGCTCCTGGTCAGATTCGCCCCTCCAGTTTAGATCCCTGCTCCGACAGGATGGACTTTCATAGGAAATGCTGAATTCCACCCGCTGAGGTCCTCGGCTCAGCGAAGCCTCGTGGAAGCAGATGAGGATTGAGCTGCTGAAGCCTGGATCCAGCATCCCAGCCTGGAGTGCAGGCAGGTCCTGGCAGCTCCGCTCCAACAGGTGGAGATGTGTGTGTCCCAGCTTTGCCCAGCCAGGCAGGACAGCATTTCCAGATGCTCAGAAATGGCTAGAGGAAATTCCTTTGAAAGGGACAGGAATGGAAGGGCCAAGCCCTGGGAGTTCTGCCCATGCCAGAGCCTGGCTCCTGGGAACGCTGCCTCCACAGAAGGATGCTGGGCATCATCAGGGACTGCACATCCATCCCTAGAGCTCACTCCTGCCCCATTCCACCAACAGGGATGTGCAGAGGCAGAGCTGTCCTCGGCTGCAGGGTGGGGAGGCAGACAGTAACAGCAGCCACATCATACACAGTGTCTGGCCTTGATAATGCTGCAGGAACCCCGAGCAGTCCAAAACCCACCCCAAGGTCTGCACCTAGGGCCTGGGAACCCAAAACTCATCTCCTTATCTTCTTCACTTGCTGCCACAACCCATCAGGGCCTGGGGCTTCTGGCTCCAGCCTGAGACCCCCTGGAATTCCACTCTGGCATGGCCAGTTTCCCCAGCCGTGCTCAGCAGGGGAAGGCAGAGGAGCTGGAGCAGATCCAGTGGGAGCTGTCAGGCTGTGGCGTGGATTTGGAGCAGACCTTTCCCTGGGCCATGCTCAGAGCCATTTCCCGGTGGGTTTTCCTTCCCCCCGTGGCCGTGGTGCAGTGCCAGGAGGCTGCAGCACCCCAGGACAGGTGTCAGCAGAGGTGCCAGGGCTGCAGAGCAGGGTGCAGGGCGCTGCCCAGCCCTGCCTGCGCCGCTGCCAGGGATTCTTTGTCCTCCTGCAGCAGCCAGGGCCCCAGGCCACATCCCACACATGGCTCTCACCTGACTCAGTCCCGGTGACCGACCCCACCGCAGCCTCCGGCAGCACAGAAACCGCTCGCTCCTCCCAGGGGCATTTCAGGGCTCTGGGGTGCTCGGGGCCGCTGTGGGACCCCCGGTGGATGCAGAAGGGTCCCCGTGGGTGTGCGTGGCTCAGAGATGCTGCCCACAGTCACAGGCAGGAGTGCAGGTGAGCCTGGCAGGACATTTTTTCATCAAAGGAAAATTTAGTTGGCTTTTTTATGGTTTTATTTTGGGTTTTTCTTTTAAGAAGGTGAGAGCTTTCAAGGGCATTGATACTTTTCTTGCCAAAAAGCTCTGCAACCCGAGCCAGAACACCCGATTGACAGGAAAGAAAACAGATTAATCTTGCAGTTTTCAATTTCTCCAAAGTAAGAAGCTCGAAGTGTTGTCAGAAACGGATACTCAGGCACTTTAATTAAAAGGACTCTAACCAGGACGTTTCCTTAGCAGAGTCACCTCTGAGCTTTTAAAGTGCGACCTTAAACCTCCCTCCCGTGCAGGGGTCTGGCCGCTCCTGACATCGGGGCTTGTCCGGCAAGGCAGGGTTCGGAAAGAGGCTGTTCTCAGGGGAGAAATGACACCTGCACCTTAGCAGGGCTGCTTGACAGAGAACAGGCGCTCTAGACAAGGGGCTCAGACCCCAGTTTCTCGTGGAATGTGCAGTATGAGGGGCTGTGCTGGTAAATGAGCAGGTTTAGCTTGGCTAACAGGGAAAATTTCTTTATGCAAAGAGTTGTCCCGCCCTGGCACAGGCTGTCCGGGGCAGTGGGGAAGTCCCCACTCGTGGAGGATTTAACTCGTGGAGGATTTAACTCGTGGAGGATTTAAATCGTGCAGGATTTAACTCGTGGAGGATTTAACTTGTGGAGGTGCGGTATCTGGGGACGGGGGTCAGCGGCAGCCTCGGCAGTGCCGCGTTCATGTTGGACTCGATGCTTTCCGAGGGCTTTTTCCAAGCTCAGCGGTTCCGTGGATCTGTGACTCCCGGTCAGACCGATCGCCTGCCCCGTGCCAGCCCCCGCCCGAGCCCCGCATCTGCCGGAGCTCTGCCCCGCCAGGAGGGTCCGGGGGTTCCGAGCGGGCGTTCTGGCCCCCCCAGCCCGGCAGAGCCCCCCCAGCGCCCCCGGGCCCCCCAACCCGGCCGAGCCCCCGCCCGCCTGCGGGGGAGGGAGGCGCCGGCACCGGCGGAGAGGGGACAGCAAGCCCGGCCATGGGGACGGCCCAGAGCCGGGACCCCCGGGATCTCCGGGATCTCCGGGACCTCCGGGACCCCCGGGACCCCCGGGACCTCCGGGACCCCCAGGATCTCCGGGACCCCCGGGACCCCCGAGCCCCGCCGCGCCGGTGAGTGTGTAGGGGAGGGGGGGTCGCGGTCCGGGGTGGGTCCGGGTCCCCCTCAGCCCCCGCTCCAGCCCCTTCCTACGCGTGGGACTGGTCCGGGCTCGCTGCGGTGAAGGGGGAAACCGGAGAGCGAGATTCTTTTTGCGGGGAGAAAGTTCCTTTCCCTTTTCTCCTGTCCCCTCCTTCCCCGGGCACGCTTCGCTCCCCACCCGTGAGAGCTGAACATCCCAGCCTGGTCTCGGCACACCAGAGCTCCCAGCCCAGCCCGGGGGGAGCTGGGGGAGCTCTGCGCCCCCAGTCCTGGGCTGTGGGTGGGGGCCGGTGCTGCCGATGCCGGGCTGGGGTGAGGTGGGGGCTGCTGGGGGTCTGCGGGCTGGGGACAGCTGGGGACAGCTGGGGACAGCTGGGGACAGCTGGGGGAGCTGCTCCCTGCTGCCTGCTCCGAACTGAAGGGGAGACACTGGCTGGGATCAAATGGAAAAGTGGAAATAGCTATAAACAGTCTGTAAATCAACCAAAACATTGTTGAGAACTGACAAATTTTCTTTAATTGGGGGACCCTGTAAGGCTGTTTGTTTGCAAACAGTGGGGTCAGACAAGGAAAACAAGTTTGTTCTGCCCTTGTAACTGCTCGGTCCTGCCTTCATTTCCCTGCAGCCATCACCTACCCAGACATTAGAGGTGCTCTCAGGTGGAAAACCCATTCCAGGGTTCCCTGCGTGGCTGGAGCTGCTTCTTTCTGCCCTGCTGGCCTCAAATGTTTCTCCTTCCCACCTGTTTGCTCCACCTTCAGCAAACTTTGTTTTGTTCCTCCAACCTTTTATCGTCTCCCTGGTCCCCCGTCCCTGTCCTGGCTGTTGTCCTCACTCTTTGTTGTCCCCATTCCTGCTGGTCCCCCAGGTTTTGGGTTAAGGGGCTGCCTGCAGTTCCCAAAATGACTGAGTCTGGAGTAAGCTCAAGGATCTAAGGCCTGACAAACACCTGATAAAAGCATTCCTGCCACATAGCACAGATATTTTTAGCAAATGGAGTTGAAGGGGGAGTCAATAAGCTGCATGATGAAGGCAGCTGCTTGTGTTCATCCGGCATCAGTGTGGAAATGGGGCTGGAGCCCGTTCCCTTTGAAATGAGCTCGAACCACACGAGTGCATCAGCGAGATTAAGCTGTGGTTGGCATTTTTAAAATGCAGAAATAGCAGAGCATTCATTATCCCGTCGGTCCTTTTCAGTGCAGCCACAAATGTCTGTATTTATCCATTTGCTGGCAGTCTGGTGGGGAAAGGCAGCTGGAGCCCTGGGCTGGCTGCTGGTGTCCAGGCTCGTGTGTGACAGTTGTGTCCTTTATTTCTATTTCTGTAGAGCTGTTTTGATGGAATGTGTGGCGATGGGAACTGTCACATCCCGGGCTGTGAAGGGTCCTGGGGGAGCTGAGCTGCTCGGCAGCGCTGTCCCAAGCTGGGCACAGCTTTGGAGCTCTGGAGCAGCGGGTGACGCCCTGGCTCCTGCTGGGCTCTGGTGGGCAGCTGGCAAAGCCCGAGATGGGAGGGTTTTGTCTGCCTTGAGCTCCAGGGTGTTCAGTGTTGTTGTGCCCAGTCCGGGCTGTGCCCAGAGGTGTCCAGGCTGAGGTTCTGCCAAGGTCAGGAGAAGCAAAAGGAGCCCTGCACGCTGGGGAGCTGCCAGCCTGCGGGCACCTGCAGAACCCCAGCCCTGGAGAGCCTGGCAGGCTTGGGAACCCACTCTGGAGAGCCCTCAGGAACCCTCAGGAACCCTCAGGAACCCACCCTGGGGAGCCCTGGGGAACCCTCAGGAACCCTTGGGAACCCACTCTGGGGAGCCCTGGGGAACCCTCAGGAACCCACCCTGGAGAGCCCTCAGGAACCCTCGGGAACCCTCAGGAACCCTTGTGAACCCACCCTGGAGAGCCCTCGGGAACCCTTGGGAACCCTTGGGAACCCACCCTGGGGGGCCCTGGGGAACCCTGGGGAACCTGCTCTGGGGAGCCCTGGGGATCCCTCAGGAATGCTCAGGAACCCACCCTGGAGAGCCCTCAGGAACCCTCAGGAACCCTCAGGAACCCACCCTGGGGAACCCTCAGGAACCCTCAGGAACCCTCAGGAACCCTTGGGAACCCACCCTGGGAAACCCTGGGGAGCCCTGGGGAGCCCTGGGGAACCCTCAGGAACTCTTGGGAACCCTGGGGAACCCACCCTGGGGATCCCTCTAGTGAGAGCAGTGTCTGCCCAAGCCTGCTGGGCTCCTGGGGATGCTGCTGAGTCCAGAAGATGCTCTGTGCAGCTGTCATACCTGGGGGATACTCTGGGATGCTCTGGGATACTCTGGGATCCTCTGGGATACTCTGGGATGCTCTGGGATGCTCTGGGATACTCTGGGATGCTCTGGGATGCTCTGGGATGCTCCAGGTGCTGCCACACGCAGGGGATGCTGATCCCTGATCGATAGAATAGTCTGGAATAAAACACAGCAACAGAAAAATGCTCCTGAAACATGGACCTCCTTTTCTGGAGAAGATAAATGCTATTTGGATAAAGTGCTCATTACAAACTGTGGGGGAGATTTACACAGAATGAAATGTGGATTCATGTCTTTTCCATGTGCTGATCTCTGGGTTGTCATCACTTTCCCCTGCTGTCCTTGTGCCCCACCCTGGAGTTGCCTTCAGGGAGCCAGACCCTGGTCCTGGCGAGGGAGCAAAGCCCCCACTGCAGAGGAGCAGAGAGGCAGGAGTGGAGCAGAGAAAGAAAATCCACAAAAGATCTGTTTCTGAGCTGGAAATGTCAGCACTCGCTGCTGTGCCGTGCCCAGAAAAGCTTTGCAGCCAGAAATAGACGTTCTCCTGCCTGAGGAAAGGGCTGGGAAGGGAAATTCCAGGCACACGCCTTCCTCTGGCCTGGGGCACTGCAGCTCCGAATGCCCCAGGTGTGATACCCGCTCCACAGCGTTATTCCCTGCACCCTTCCCGGGGACCGAGGTGTGGGTACACCGACAGGAATTGTGCAGACTGTGTTTTGGGGTCAGGCACACGGCCCGAAGGAAATTCATCCCCAGTGTGAGGGGAAGGTCCATCTGGATGAGAGCTGTTATCCCTGGAGATGCAGCTGGCTTCCTGCAAGGATAAACATGAAAAGCTCAGCAAGGTTTTGCTTCTTTTTGCAGCTTCTGTGATGGCAGGGCTTTTCTAGCTCCAAAATATTGGGAATATTTGGAACTGTCCTCTGTGCAGCAGGGGCCGCTGCTCTCCCCCTCCTGGAAGGTGCAGGCAGTGTGTGAACCGTGGCTGGAGTTTCTGGGGAGCTCAGCACAGCCGGTGCCAGAGACATCTAGGGGCTGTGGGTCCCCTGTCCCTGAGCTCTGCTGTGTGCAGGGCTTGGCACTCCTGTGGCAGCAGGGAGGAGGTGACAGCAGTGCCAGAGACACCCAGGGGCTGTGGATCCCCTGTCCCTGAGCTCTGCTGTGTGCAGGGCTTGGCACAGTGAGTCCTGTGACAGCAGGGAGGAGGTGACAGCAGTGCCAAGGACAGCCAGTCCAGCTGCTGCCTGTGTGGGCTGCATCTCACTGTGTGCATGGAAACTGCTGCCAGGTGTTTTTAAACAGCTCAGCATCCTCCCTGCTCTGCAGAGATGTGTTTGCTGACTGTGCCAGGCAGCGTTTGGCAGGCAGAGCCTCCGGTGTGAGTGCCCAAGTCAGGTTATCTCCTCGGTGGTGATTTGCAGCCGGTGCTGCTGCCAGGCTGGGTCAGGTGCCAAGCTGGAAAATGCCACTCGAGGCATTTTCTTAATTGCTCTGTGGGAACAGCGAGTGGAAGCAGCTGGCTCTGCCCCTGCACTGCTCTGGGATCCTCCTGCCCCTGCACTGCTCTGGGATCCTCCTGCCCCTGCCCTGCTCTGGGATCCTCCTGCCTCTGCAGTGCTCTGGGATCCTCCTGCCCCTGCCCTGCTCTGGGATCCTCCTGCCCCTGCCCTGCTCTGGGATCCTCCTGCCCCTGCCCTGCTCTGGGATCCTCCTGCCCCAGCCCCAAGGCAAAGCTCAGCAGGCAGCGAGGTTCAGTCCTGCTGATCTGCTGCTGCTGCCGGCTCCTTCCCGAGGGTGGGAGTGGGGGGTCCTGGCTGGGTGTAGTGTGTGTGTGAGGGTGTGGGGGTGTGTGTCTGTCTGTCTGTGTGTGTGTGTGCACGTCTGTCTGTGTGTGTGTGTGTGCACTGTGTGTGTGTGTGAGTGTGTGTGTGAGTGTGTGTGTGTGTTTGTGTGTGTGTGTGTGTGTGTGTGTTTATGTCTGTGTGTGTGCAGTGTGTTTGTGTGTGTGTCTGTGTGTGTGCACTGTGTGTTTATGTCTGTGTTTTTGTGTGTGTGTGTGTGCACTGTGTCTTTATGTCTGTCTGTCTGTGTTTTTGTGTGTGCAGCCTGCACAAGGACAGTTCCCAATCATTTTCTGCTCTCGTGTGTCCCAGTTCCCTCACCCAGCGCGTGGAGCTGTAGGAGTCAGCCTGCCACCCTCAGCTCCTGCTGTGCCGCTGCTGCTGCTGCTCCTGCTGGGTTCCCTTCCCCTGTGAGGGAAAAGAAAAGCTCTTTCCTGGCAATCTCCTCAGCTGCTCCCAGCACGGCGATGCCATCGCTCCTGCTGCTCCTGGGGTTCACTGGGAGCCGGGAAGGGGAAGCAGGAGCAGCAGGAGGAGGATGAGGTCAGGCTGCCTCATGTTGCTGCAGCGCTGCTCGTGCTGGAGATGTAAAATTCATCTGCAGAAATCATCTCTGCCGCTTTGAAACAGGGAAGTGGGCTGTGCTCTGCTCACGGCAGCCATGGGCAACAGGGTGTTGAGCTCCTGCTTTTGCTTCAGACTCACGGTTTTTGGCTAAGCTTTGGTAACAGTCACAGTCCCCTCTTGCTGGGTGTCCTCTGCACAGCAGCAGGGGGATGTGCAGGGTCCTTGTCCCCAGGCCCTGGGGATTGGGGATGGCGTGTGGTTCCCTGGGGCCAGGTGCTTCTCCTGCGATGGGAAATGGTAGCACCTCAGCTTTGGTTCACCCAGAGAAATCTTTGGAGAAGTTTAGAAGTATTGCAGAAAAGGGATTTTGTTTTCAAGAGGATGGGCAGTAAAAACACACAGGAGTGACACACATAATCAGGACACCAAGAGAGGGAAGCTCGGGAGAAAGGATCCCTGCAGGGAGGTTATTTGAGATGCTCCAAGGTGAAGAATGAGCCCTTTGAAGCTTCTGCCAGGGGCTGGTGACAGAGGCAGCCAGACCAGATGGATGGGTCTGCCCTGGCCCAGGGGCCTCTCTGGCCATGCAGAGGCATTCCCAGCTCCCAGAGCTGGCTGATGATTCACAGGGAAGCACCAGCCATAGGCTCAGTCTGCCGGGGAGCTCTTGGTGTGCTCGGGGGGGGGCAGCAGCTCTGCTCTGCAAGGGGCCAGGTTTGTTTCCCGGCAGGATGGATGTCTGCAGTTCCCGAGGTCATCCCTGGGACCTGTCTCTGGGATCGGGATAAAGCAGTCAGGGCTCCAGGGAGCTGCCGAGTGTCCCCGGTCAGCAATGGCAGTGCCGTGACAGATCTGCTGCCAGATGCCCGCACACTGCTCACTGCAGGGGTCAGGAATGTTATCCTCCTCTCTCGACTGTGTGGGAGGTGATGAATCTGGGAGTGGGAGCCCTCGTTAGGGGAGAAGTTCCTGAGGGAAAGTTCCCGAGGCAAGGCTGTTTTCTGTGGAAACTGCTGGCTGTTATTTTTAAACAATAATAGTTTAATAAATAAATAAAGTTGCTGCCACGGAAGGATGTAAGTCAGCTAGGGCTGTTGAGGCCGGTAAAATGGAGAGGACAGGTGTTTCCCTCCCGACTGCCCCTGCCCCCCGTGCTCTGCTCCTCAGCTCTGGGAAATGCCGTTCCTTGGGCTCACCCAGAGGGGCTGAACCTTCCCGGTGGGGCCGAGTGTTCCCGGCCCGAGTGAGGATTCTTGGGAGCTGCGTGTCCCCGGGGCCGTTCCCCGCCCGCCTGGGCTCTCCTCCGGCACGTCCAGAGTGGAAAGAATCCGTGTCCTGCCGGCTCTGTGACAGCACAGGTGCAACCAAATAAAAGCGGGATAAACTGCCGGGATCCGGTTCCGCAGCCCCCTGCCCTCGCACCTGGGGGTCCCTGGGGGGAGGAGGGCAGGGCGGCCCGAGGGGTGACAGCCACGTGTCCCGGCCCCTCCTTTGGGCACAAACAGGTGACTTTGGGAGCTCGCTTAGGGAAGAAAAGCGGCGGTGACCTTGGGCCGGGAGAGCCGGGGAGCCCGCATCCATCCCCGCGGCCGGGGGCGGGCGGTGCGGGGCTGG
>NC_031790.1:3823639-3827872 GCF_001522545.3 Parus major
TGAGCCCGGCGGGCAGCGGCGGCGCCCATGGCGTTCAGCGCCTGGCAGATCCTCTCGCCGGTGCAGTGGGCCCGCTGGACCTGGTCGGCGGTGCGGGGCGGGGGCAGCCCCGAGGAGGGAGACGGCGGGGCCGGTGCCGCCGAGGAGGATGATGGTGATGATGAGGAGGAGGACCAGGACCCGCCGGCGGGGGGCTCGGGCCTCGGCTTCAGGCAAGTCACCCGCGGCCCATTGCCCCGGCCGCTCTCCCCATCCGCCCCTCGCTCGCTGCCTGGCTGCCGGGGTCCCGCACCGCGCTTGGGGGGCCGGAGCCGCTTCCCGGAGGATGCTCGGGAGCTCGGGGCCGCGGCAGCCTCCGGAGCGGCGCGGGAGATGCTGCGGGGCTGCGTGTCCTTGGAGGCCCGTGCTGTGTGCTCAGCTCGGGAATGAGCTGGCGAGAAGCCCTCCCGCAGGGCTGGGGATGCTCAGGGGCTGCTGACGATGATGTTTCACCTGCTCTCCCTTTTCCGTTTGCCAGCGTGTCCCGCTGGACAGGAGCGAGAGGCCGCCCCGGATGCCCAGGGCCAGCCTGTGGCCTGGCTGGACGTGTGGGCGTCGTGGAGGATTTCAGGGGTAGCCTTGAAAGCAGTAATTCCTCACTCTTTTCCCCCCCTCGGCAGCTCGGACTCCACTGATAATTTTGAGACCCCTGAAGCAGAAACACCAAGCTGCTCGCCACTCAAGGAGTTCTGCGAGCCACCGGGATCGCCGGAGCCCGGGACCCAAGGTAAAGATCATTGTGCACCTTCGGCTCCTGGAGCTCTGCTCCACTGGCAGGAAGGCAGGGTGGGGTCAAGGAGAAAATTCTCTGACTTTGAGTAATGCCTGGCACACTTTTGGTGGTTAATGGCCTGGACAGTTCAAATGCCAGGGCTGGGTTGGGTGCTCCACAGAGAGCTGTGATGTGTTGAGAGGAATCTGGGGATGCTGTTGGATTACTTTATCAGTTAAATGTTCCTTTGGTAGTTCCTCTGTGGCCTGGGGGCTGCCCTGACTGCTGTTGGCTGGTGGGACCTTTCTCTTGTGTCACTCCCCCCTGCCTCGTGCAGGAGTGGCGAGTTGCCAGGTTTGTGTCCCCCAGGCTGGTCAGTGGTAGGGGTTTCATTTCCTTGGGGTTGGGTGCCAGGTGTCCACACTGTGTAGCTGCTGTCAGAGATGCAAAAGCTCCATTCCACTAAACCCCATTTTCTGAGAAATTACAGGGGATCTGCTTAACTGCATGGGGTTTCCTTTGCTGAGCTGTTTTGCAGGTTTAGCCATACATCCCCCACTGCTGCTGCTGCTCTCCGTTAGCCCGTGGCCTTCTGAGCACCAGCTCCCCACTGGCTCCATACCCTCCTCCTCAGGGGTTTGTGCTGGTGTCCGTGCTTGATCTTGGTGTTTATCTCTGTTTTTGTGTGCTGGGAGGAAGCTTTGAAGCTCTGGCACTGCTGCAGCAAGCACTGGGGGTTATCAGGGCAGGGCAGGGCCCTCTCATCTGCCCTCAGCAGGGCAGGGTGGCTGGGCAGTGTCAGGGTGCTGGTGAGCCCCGGGGTGATCTGCAGCAGAGCAGCCTCTCCAGGGCACAGGGCACTGTGTGGTGGGTCAGGCTGCCCTGAGCATTCTCTGCTCTCTCTTGCCCCTCACTGCTGCAGACCCTGGTTTGTGATGTGTTGTGCTTTCCTTGAACGCTCCCAGCAGCGGCTGGGAACTGTTTGCAGGGCTGGTTTCAGGGACTGTGGGTCCAGACCTGGATCCAGCCCAGACCGTGCCAGTAGCAGGATGCTGTGGTTCTCCATCTCCTGTTGTTCTGCTGTTGGGTTGGATCTGGGTGCTCATCCATCCCCGTGGAAAACTTGTGTTTGTCTGCTGTGGTGGAGGGAACACTCACTTCATGATTCCAATAATCACAGCTCTCAGAATAATCCTTTTAAGAAGGGATGATAGAGACATCCTTACTTAGGGGGAGAGATAAAGGCTTTCCTGGCAGGCAGGAGGATCATTTCTAGGGACAGCACAGCTTAGGGATTGCTTCAGACCCAAGGGTGTCACCGTTCCCGTGTGCCGGTGCCCCTTGTCCTGGGATGAGCAGCTCCTGCTCTGCAGCGAGGCAGTGGCTGCTCCTGCACACAAAGATCCCAGTGTTCTGGAGATGAGGGCAAGATCTCCAGCAAAAGCTGTTTTTCTGTGCTGGCTGGCAGAGAGAGGGATGGTGGAGCCGGCAGAGCCCAACTGCGGTGCCCCCACGCTTGGCTCCAGCCCGTCCCTGCCCACGTCTCTGGCTGTGCCTTTTCAGTTTGTCTGGAGTGCTGGAGAGGCAGGATTGTCCAGCTGTGGTGGGTTTGCAGTGTGCAGAGGCACCCTGGGGTGTCACATCACCGTGCCAATGTAACCCATGTGTTAGGGCCCCACCTCTGAAGACTGCTGTGGAGCCATGGAGCAGCAGTGGGATGGAGGTGATCCCTGTAATGGCAGCTCGGCACGGGAGAGCTGCTGCCCTGCAGTCCCTGGGCACAGGGACACACCCCAGCACAGCTGCTGCCCTTCTGGGGTGTGTGGGGCAGTGCCAGGGCTGGAGCTGAGGGCAGGTGTGGCTCCCCTGGCCCCGAGGCACAGCGAGGAGCAGGCACTGGCTGTGCTACAGCTGCAGGCTCCCCCTGCCTTGGGAACAAGCAGGGTGAGGAGTGGCAGAAACCGTGACTCCAGGGCTGGCTGCTCCATGCAAAGCCAGGAGATGACCTGGCTGTGTTAAACCCTGTCCTAGGACACAAAAATTCAGCCCTGGGGGGGCTGCAGTGGGGGTTTATGCCCACTCAGGATCACTCGGTCTCCTCCTGCCGTCCCGGATGGTGGCATTAATTCTGTCCCATCCTTGCTCAAGTTACCTCCAGTCATCTCCCAGCAGCTATTTTGCAGAAGGAAATGAGCAGAAGCAGCAGATGTAGAGCCATCAGTGCTGGGAGTGCTGTCGCTGCCGTTACCCTGATGCAGGGCACGTGTTTTCCGGTGCGTTAGCGGCATCGCTCGCCGCTGGGCTAATTCTTAACAGAATAGATTTAAAAATAGATCAACGGCTGTTAAACACGAGCAGAAAGCCAAAAGAGGAAGAGAGTGGCTGGCCATGTGGGGCTGAGCTGGGTGTAGGGAGCAGATATCCTGTGCTGAGACAGGAGAGTGCAGCTCCCAGCGAGCGCTGCCCTGAGCTGAGCCTGAGGCCAGAGGGGTTGTTTGGCACTGGGATCGAGGCCAGAGGGGTTGTTTGGCACTGGGATCGAGGGCAGAGGGGTTGTTTGGCACTGGGATCCAGGGCAGAGGGGTTGTTTGGCACTGTGATCCAGGGCAGAGGGGTTGTTTGGCACAGGGATCGCTGCTGCTGCTTCTCCTGCGGGATGGAGAGGACACTGAGCCTTTGCCTTGCACCCCTGCCAAGTGTTCCCGATTCCTTTGAGGGATGGCATGTTGGAAAGCTGTTTAAGTCAGTGTTTGTGTTTAATTTCAGCCCGAGGAAGACAAGAGAAGCAATTATAATGCAGAGGCACAAAGTGTCTATTACTGTGGTGCCAGACTGTCCTGTCTGTTTTTCTTTGGAAAGTAAAAAATCTCTGTTTTCACTTTGTAGCATCCCCTGCAGGTGCTCACCTGGATGTGGAGCAGGTTTCCAGGCTGTGTGGTGGGGTCAGGATGTGCTGGCTGTGTGCTTGGGACCCTGGAGTCGCTGTGTGTGCCGTGCTGCTGGCAGTGCCCGTTCTCCTGCTGGGACTGAGCTGTCCCCTGCTGCAGGACACGGTGCCAAGGTGGAATGGGAGACCTGGGGGTCACCTTTCCGGGGTGCTGCAGCGAGGCATCTCCTGGGATGCCTGTGAAGGGCAGAGGGGCAGAGCTGTGTGTGGTCAGCGGCTGCCAGCCTGCCTTCTCCTGGGGTGACCAGCACAGATCTGGCCCAAAAGGAGGATTTGGGCAGTGGGAGGGCTGGGGGGCAGCTGCAGGAGTGGGGGACGAGCTGGTTCCTGGGCAGGAGCCGTGGGTGAAGGGAGTACGTGCAGAGCCAACACGCTGCTCACAACGTGAGTGCCTGGGGCTGGCAGGAGCTGGGGATGCTGCAGCTCTCACAGGACGAGCAGGGAGGGCTGCAGGCAGAGTGCTGGGGTGAGAGAGCCAGGCTGGGCTGAGACACTGCCAGTGTGGGGGCTGGGGCAGGGGGCTTGGCTCTCTGTG
>NC_031790.1:3828598-3835847 GCF_001522545.3 Parus major
CTTCAGGCTGCTGTTTCCTGCATCCTGTGCAATTGTTCCCACAGGAACACGCGCTCCTGTCACGCTGCGTTGGAGGCAGGAGAAATGCAGAGGGGGAGGAAGTAGGGGAAACCCCCCCTGAGCTTGTAGGAGGGACATTTCTGCTGCAAAAGATTTCCAGAACCATAGGCGAGCTCCTGAGCTGGCTCCCAGTATATCCCAGTTCCTGAGCGCGCAGACTGGCTGGGCAGGGGGGCCGTGCTGCAGGAGGGGCTGAGCTCTCCTGGCTGCAGGAAATGGGGGAATCACAAAACTGGAGAGCCTGGGTGGGTGGGTGGTTCCTCTGATTTCTGTGGGAAAACGATTCTGAGCTATGGCCACACGTGCCATTGCTCCTTCCCTCCCCACCCTGCAGACACTCCAGCACCGAGAGGAGGTTTGTGTGCCGACTGCTTGTTATTCAAGAAGTAATTACTCATTGCTTGGGTTAGAAACCAGGATGGGCTCACGTCTGTGAGAACAGCGGCTGCCAAACCTTCTGCTGGGAACGCAGAATGCACTTAAATAGTCCTTTTGCCCTGACTTTGAAGTCTGTTTTTCTATTCAGGGCCGTCTCAGGAAGGCTTCAAACAGCTGAGCAACACAGCAAGTGTAATAAAGTTTTATTTGGGGTCTGTTAAGGAGGTTTTCCTGGTTCCTAATGATGGGAAGGCCTGCCAGGCGCTGCCTCAGACTGTTTCCTGGCTGCACTCCAAGTACTCATCCACTGGATTTGTGTTTACTGATGCATTTTCTGGGGCATCATGGCAACGTCTACTTGGAGGGAGCTTTTTTTTTGCAGTCAGAGGAAGCATTTTTGCAGTCTCAGGGAGGACACAGAGCCTCATGATTCATTTTCATGGCTTTTAGCATCCTGGGGATCAATTATGCTAACCACGAGCCATCAACTGAGTCAGGATTGTTGGCTCCACTGGCTGCATTAGTCCTGGGAGCAGATATTTGCCTGCTTCACTTTTCCTCTGCCAGCCTGTGACTCGCTCTGTTCCCAGCACACACGAGCTGGTTGCAAATGCCTGGTGACAGGAAAAGCCTCTCCTGGATGCCTGGGGATGGGGGTCTGTGATGGGGGCACGTGTTTGGTGTCCTCCTGCCAAACGGGGGGGATGCTCGAGGTGACTCCCCTCTGCAGCTGTCACCTCTGTTCCAGGGCAGGGCAGGGACAGGGACAGGCACATTTCCCTGCCACGAGCTCTTCATCACCCAGCCTGCTCTTCCCAGCCAGGTTTTCAAACCACTCTGGTCCTTGGGAGAGCATTAGTTCTGTTCTGTGGGGGCTGCAGATACCCCGTGCTCCCTGTACATCCCAGCATCCTGCTTTGCCTTCTCCCAGGAGTCTGGGCCATTGTCCCTGGCTGAGGTGCCGAGAAACACCAGTCATTTTCCTCTTGTGCCTTGGCACACCTGCACCACAAGGCTGGCTCTGGGTGCTCAGTGGGTGCAGCTTTCAGGGGGCCCCAGCAGAGGTACAGGATCTTCTCCATCCCTTGATGTCAGAGAAGAGATTAAACAGTAAAAGGATCGAGGGGAAAGGATTGGAGTAATGGTGATTAAGTCATCGGTCAGGGTTTGTCATTAGAAGATGCTGACAGCAGTGTGGAGAACCTGGTGTGACTGAGGCAGGGTTTCTGCAGGTGCAGAGTCAGCTTGTGTGGGGCAGCTTCTCCTGCCTGCTGCACATCCAGCTCTGCAGCCCCAGACCCCTCCTGCAGCCCCAGACCCCTCCTGCAGCCTGTTTCTCCTTCCCTGAGCACACCTTCCTGCTCCCCTTCTCCCTGCTTGTGCACATTTTGTGGTGTTGTCTTGTGTCATGCATCCCTGAGCACTGCTCACCAGTTTTTAACTCTGCCCAAGTGAGCAGTGACTGCCTGTCATCAGGCAGGAGGGAAATGAGTTCTGAGCCAGTGGATCCCCCATAAAATCCAACCCTGGAGCAGCTGTGAGGAGGGAACAGAAAGCCCTCTGGAAAGGAGTGCACTGCAGGTCAGGGTTTAACCATCTTCTTTTATCTTTTCAGAGCCAGGTGACCTGCTGGTAGGGGAAGTCCACCGGGACAGCTCGCCTGGGAAGCACCCCAAAGATGAGGCTCAAGCAGAGATTGGAGCCCCTAGATCCAGTTTGGATGCTGAAGGGGAAGCTGAGCCCGACAAGTCGCCCCTGATGCAGCCCCTGGCCGGGCTGGGCTGCAGGGCTGACCCTGGGCAGGCTGCTGTGCCCCCTGTGCTGCCAGCCCCCGTGGGCACTGCCACCCGGCCCATGGCAGGAGGGGACACGGCTGACACCGGGCTGCTGGGGCTGGGGGCTGATGGCCTGGCCCAGGAGCAGCTCGGGAAAGGGAAAACACCTTCACTGGAGAGGAAAACAGATGAAGCCACGGAGGAGACACAAACATCTTACCAGCTTGACCCTGAGCAGCGTGACGGGAGTGTGAACCCTTCCATTGCCGGAGCCTGCCAGCTGCAGAGCTCTGCCCCAGCAGCCCCACAATGCCTTCCCCATCCCGGGGAGCTGGGGGGACACCTGGCTCTGGAGGCCCCAGGGCAGGTCCTGAAACCTGGGGCTGATGTTACAGAGGCTAGAGAGAGCGTGGAGGCCAAGCCAGCTTCGCCCAGGAGGGGCAGCAGGATCCTGGCCAGCAAGCTGACACCAAAGAGACACAGAGAGTCCCCCAGGAAAGCAGCTGAGGATGCAGAGAGGGGTCCCACAGAGCCAGCTCTGCCCCAGGGCTCCTCCCAGCCAGGTCCCCCCTGCTGGGACAGCCCTGCTCTCAGCTCTCTCAGTGGCAGCTCGGCACTGCAGAGTTCGCCGGTTCTCCCCAAGGGTTCTTACCAGTTTGATCCCAATAACTTCGACTCCGTGGATCCATTCAAGCCCACCAAGACGCTTGCCAGCACCAACGCTGACTCTTGCTCCAGTGCAGATAACAGCCTCAATGAAATCCTCGAGTCTCAGACGCTGGAGATGCAGGATGATGCCCTGAAAGGCACAGACTCCCCCAAGAAGCCCAAGTCACGGCTGATAACGTGAGTGCCAGTGTGTGCAGGGCCGGGGCTGCAGCCCCTGCTTTCCCCATGGGCAGCAGAGCTGCAGTGCTGGTGGTGATGGAGGTGCTGCTGCTGCTGCTCTGCTGCCTCCTGAGCCAGCCCCAAAGCCTGTGGTGCACCTCAGGTTCTGCTGGTGCCTGGGTTTTATCTGCCTGCTGTCCCAGCAGAGGGGCAGCTCCCTGGTGCCTTCAGGGATGGGAGGAGAGGGACAGCTGCTCTGGAACAGTGCCAGAGTCCCAGGCAGAGCAGGGAAGGCTGGGTTGGATCCCTGATTGCGGGATCACCTCTTTGGGACCCCTTGAGGGTCCAGCTGGTGGGTCAAGGTGTAGATGTGGTGTCAGAGGAAGCCTGTAGTGGAGCTGATGTGTTTGCTGGACTTGGGCAGGGATTTGCAGGAGCTGGTGGATGCAGCTGTGGTTGGTCAAATGTAGCTGAGATATTTTGTGAGCTGACACTGAATTTCTGCTTTATGTCAGAGAAAGAGAACAGGTTGGACAGGTAGACTCTCACTCTGCTGTCAGATTCTCCAGTGAGAAAATTAGATAGTGGGTTTTTACAGAGAAAGAAAAAATCAGGCTGTGTTGGATGTTTTTGTCCAGGAAATACTTTACAGAAAGTAGATAGAGATTTTTTAAGAGGCAGTGTTCCCATGTGTGGCTGTGGGTGAGCAGAGCCAGTGGGGAGGGGAAGCTGCAGGGAATTCTCTGCTCCTTCTCTGTCCCCCTGGAGCACTGCAGAGCAGGATGTTGTCCTGGCAGTGAGGTCTGTTGATCTCACCCCTCTGCTGTGGATAGCAAATGCAGGATCAGTGTCCAGTGTGTGTCTGTGCCTTCCCAAAGACTGAGCCAGGCAGCTCACTGTGCTTCTCCAGAGCAGGGTTAAGATCCAGGTCTTTTCACACATTCTTCTTCTCTCCATCTGTCTGTCTCTCTCCCTGTCCGTGCTTTGGTGCATCAGGACTACTGAGCAAGTGAAATTTCTCTGTTTTCTGTTGTAAGTACTCTCTCCTGTATTCCTTTTCTTTTCCTTTGCTGTTTTTGTCCTCTCTCTGGGTGTGTGCTGCCCCACTGTTCTCCATGGCATGCTGCTCCTTCTGCCCTGTGACCTGTGCTCTCTGCTGTCCCTTGGCGGGGTCCCCAGGGTGGCCTGGCCTGGTGAGTGCCTGGGAGTGAGGAGAAGAGGAGAGCTGAGCTGGGCTGAGCTGGGCTGAGCTGGGCTGAGCTGGGCTGAGCTGCAGCAGAGGCACAGGCCTGTGCTTGTCCTCACAGCATGCCGCCTCGCAGCGTCTTCTGATGCTGGATGAGCACTCAGAACCTTCAGCTGATGGAGGGGCAGCAGGACTTTGTGTGATCCAGAGCTGTTATCTTGGTGCTGGGGGGAGCTCAAACCTGCTGCCAGGTGATGGGGTAACCCTGGCACAGGAGAGGGTGAGGACGTGAGAGGTTTGAGTTGCTGGTGGCAGGGCATGAGGGAGAAGAGCAGCGCAGAGCGGTTCGATGTGACCGAGGTGTGCATGGCAGCGTGCAGAGGAACGTGAGCTGTTCTCACTGTGCTCCCTGCACGGGTGGGATGGGGAGGCTGGAGAGTGGCAGTGCCTGGGGGCAGCTCCATAAACCTGGGAACAGCTCCCTGCAGTCCTGCTCGAGCCTTTGCCTGTGTCCCCGTGTGCCGTGTCTGGAGGCTGGGATCCCTCCTCAGGTCCCCACTGCTCTCACACGAGCTGCTCCAGCTTAGCAAGCATCTCCTGGGGGCAGACGTGGCCACGAGCCTGGGAGATTGCTGTGTGTGAGGGGTGAGATGCAGGAGAACAGCTCATGCCACAGGAGAAATGTCCCATTCCCCTGGGACCGTGCCTCCGCTGCTGTGCTGGTGCCCGGCGCGTGGGGACGCGGCCGTGCCCGTGGTCCTGCACAGATGGATCGGTGTCTTCAGGAACGTGGAATGAAGTTCCAGGGACAGCAAGGGGACCACCTGCAAGACCTGACTGAGCTAAACTTGCCAGCCACAGGCCCTTCTCCTTGGGACGGTGTTTGTGCCAGGGGGAGCGTTTGTTCCAGGCACGGTGCCTTGGGCTGGCCCTGCTGCTCTGACTCGTGTGGGAATGTGGATGCTGTGGAGAAGTCCCCAACAAGATTCCAGATGTAGGGACAGGGCATAGACAGCCTGGACGTGGTTCTCCCTGCAGAAAGTCGACTGAAGCCGTGGCTGCTGTCGTGCTGGACACGCAGGGCGAGGGAGATCCTTCTTTGCTGGCCTTGGCAGTGCCTCTCTCGCCATCAGCTTCTTGGGGTCTGTGCTCTGCTCCTTACCTTCCTCAGGAATAAACACCTCACAGACAAACCCAACTTCTGTGTAGCTGTGTCTTTTGTTTGCCCGTTCCTTCTGTTCCTCCAGAACTTGCTGTGCCCCGGTGTTCACTGGTGAGTGGGGTGCTGGCACGTGGTGGGTGCAACGCTGGTGCTGGGACTGCTCCCCCTGCTTGGGCTGTCTGCCACGTGCCCCCGCTGCCCTGCCCTGCCCCTGAAGCCCCCTCAGCCCCCTCAGCTGCTGCTTCTCTCTCCTGCAGGAGCGGCTGCAAGGTGAAGCAGCACGAGGCACAGCCCCTGGTCCTGGACATGGGCGCTCAGGTGCGTGGGGTCCCGTCCCCAGAGGGGTGGGCTGGGCACAGGGATGGTGTGGGGAGAGCTGGGCTGAGCTTCGGGCTGGCATCTTCCCTGTGGGCACTTCCTGATGGGAAGGGAGGGAAAAGGCTGGTGGGGAACAGTTTGACACTGGATTTTAGGCCTTCCTTGCTTTCTGTGGAGTAGCCAGCAGCTCTCCTGCTGGCCTGATCCCCGCAGATCTTGCTTAACTGCCCACTGTGATCCTGCAGGATGAAGGAGTGCTGATCTCAGAAATGCCAGCCATTACAAACCGGGATGGGCGTGCCACCGATGAGGAGAAGTTGGCCTGCACCAGCTCCATGCAGAAACCATCTGGGATGGAGAAGAAGGCCGAGCCAGAAGATGACCTGGAGTACTTTGAGTGCTCAAACATCCCCGTGTCTGCAGCAAAGCACAGACCAGAGGCAGGTGAGGAACATCTCTGTTGCCTTCAGCCCTAGGAATGCACCCAGGGAGCCTCTGCAGCCTCCAGCGAGGGATTGGTGCTGCTGAGGCAGTGCAGCCTCCTCAGGGTTTGTTTGTACTGCCAGGGCTAAAGGCTGCTGCAGGTTCTCATGGAACCTCCCATTGCTTTCCTGCTCTATTTCCAGTATGGAACATGATGGTGTGGGCTGTGTTTATTGAGACTTTGGGTAGAGAGCTCTCCCACACTGCTGCAGAGGGATGTGGCTCAGGCACAGGGTTCCCTCCCTGTGGTGCTTCTGCCAGAGCCCCACTGGTGCTGAGAGCTGAGAGCTGAGCAGAACCATTGTCCCCATCCCTGCCCTGGCTCCAGGGCTGCAGAGTCCCTGCCTAGAGCCTGTGCCTGGAGCAGAGCTGCCAGCACTCGGTGTCCTGGCACAGGGGCTGTGCTTGATGGAGGTCTCAATAATGCCTAGAGACTCCAATTATTGCTCCTGGTGGAATTCTGCTGTCACTTTCCCATGCAATTAGCCTCCCTGACCGAGCCATTACAAAATAATTAAAATGCAGGCGACATGACACTTTGTCAATAGCCAAGGCCTAGGTGCAAGCAGGAGAGATCACCACAGGGGTTTGCAGCCCTCCCCTCTGCAGGGACCCATTAATCACTTCTCCCCACGGCTGTGCTGGGCTGCCAGCTCCAGGAGAATGGTCCTTTGTCCTCAGGGGAGGAGAATCTGACAGTGCAGGGAGAGGCTGGGAGGGTTTATTGACTGCTGCTGGTGTCAGAGGGCCGGGCAGGTGCAGGATGGGCTGGGATAAACGGAGGGAAGCAGTGGGAAGGCTGCAGTCAGCAGTGTTTCATTTCCTCCCTTCTCTCCAAACACACTGTTCTGTGCCTGCTGAACTCGTGGATCATCTCTGTGGGTGCTGCCCATAAATTACTCCTTATGCTACGTGAGGCAGCACCGTGCCCACAGGTCGGGGTGTCCCTCCTGCAGGTCGGGGTGTCCCTTGGGTCAGGGTGTCCTGTGAGGCAGTGTCACACAGGTCAGGGTGTCACACAGGTCAGGGTGTCACACAGGTCAGGGTGTCCTGTGAGGC
>NC_031790.1:3836828-3840355 GCF_001522545.3 Parus major
GGAGATGTTCTGTATCTCCTCTCTGCTGTTAGGAGCAGCAGGGGCCCTATGGCAGGTTCTTTGGAGGCTGTTGAGAGCTCCCATCAGGCAGGGGCTGATGGCTGTGCTGTTCTGAGCAGCTGGGCTGTTCCAGCATCCTGCTCCAGTGCAGAACATCCTGTGCCTCTTCCTCAGCCTCCGTGGTCTCGGGTACTCTGGGGACATGGCCCAGGCTGAGCTGCCACCAGAGGGGAGTGTTGGTTTCCTTCCAAGGACTGCTGCAAGCTCCAGGGTGCATGTCAGTCCTGGCACCTGGGACAGGGTTTAATGGTGACCTTGGCAGTGCTGGGGACTCGAGGTCTTAGGGAGCTTTTCCAACCAAAATGATTCCATGTGGGGGCGAGAGCTGGGGGCAAAGACGCCTTTGGGAGGGGAAGCTCAGGGGATAGAGAGGCTCAGAGGTACCCTGCTGTGTCTCTGCATTCCCAGGGTCTCGTTTCCAAGTCAATAAAAGGTTGTGTTTCATTGTCTTTAGGTTTTGAAAGGGAGATCTGCAAGCAGATGGAAAAGGGAGGGCCTGGCATCTTCCCTGTGAGTGTGTCTCGCTTTTTCCTTTCTCAGATGGGTTTCTTTGGGAGGTAAAATTCTTGACAAGCCCACACAGGGACTTGATAAAAATAGCAGAGCTTTCCCAGCAGGCCTGGAGAGCCTGGCAGAGGCTGATCCTGCTGGGGTGGGAGGGAGGGACAGGGCAGGAGCTGTGCAGAGCCAGGGCTGCCCTGGAACGGGGCTGAAGGACAGGGAGAGGGCAGAGCAGACCATGGGGACGAGCTGCTGGGCACGGGCTGTGTCTCAGGGCAGTGCCTGGGCTGGCTCCCATGGCCCATTGGTGCTGATGCCTTCTGCAGGGGATCCTCAGCAAGGCAGCAGGGATGGGGCAAGAGTAAAGGACCCTGGCTCTGCAGCCACGCTGACCTTGGCACCCCAGCAGCAGCAGCAGGTCCCTGGGACAGCCCTGGCATGCCCTGAGACCCCTCTGCTGTGGGGGACACTCTGGGCCAGCTCAGCAGCCCCTGGCCAAAGCTGCTTGAGCTGACGAGCAGATGACAATGGGATTAGCAACATCAGCAAAACCAGCTTCTCTGAGACAGATTTAACTGAGCTGAGCCCCACCAGGACTGGGGCAAAGTGAACCTGTTCTTTGGTGCCCAGGAGAGCCAGGATCTGGCCCTGCAGTGTCACCCCAAAGGCACCTGCAGGGAGATGCTGTGGGAGGCAGCTGGGCTGAACCTCCTCAGTGTTGGGTGCCCAGCCCCAACCCTGTCCCTGGGGGTGGGTCCCACCTCTGGCCCTGGCTACAGCAGAGCTGTGAGGGCTTGGGGAGCTTGAACTGAGCAGCAGCTGAAGCACCAGGGAGGAGGGGAGGGGAGAAGTGCTCCAGTGCTCTCGTTTCCAGAATGTGATGGGTAGGCTGCCTCCTTCCCCCCAGCACTTCTCTATTTCTGGCCTGGCAGCCCGTTCTCAGGAGATGCTGCGTGGCTGTCGCTCCCCTGGGTGGTGAAAGCAGAGCAGGAGCTGTCAGCACCTGGGCTGAGCCTTTCCCCCAGTTTGTCTCTGTGGCTGCACTGGTGCCCAGGCTGGGCTGTGGGAAGGGGAGGCAATGGGGAACAACCACCCCAGTCCTTATGGAGGCACCCAGAATGGCAGCAGGAGGGTACCAGGATCTCTGTGTGAGCATCTCCTATTTCAGAGCTCTCCTGGACACCTGGAGCACCAGGGGTGAGTGGGGCTGTCCCTTGGACCCCCGCTCTGTAGAAGGGTGAAGTCTGCTGCCCCCACAGCTTCCTCAGGCATTTGGGTGATCAGCAAGGCTCAGGAAATGTCCCTGCTGCTGCCAGCAGCAATTTGAGCACATCAGCTGCAGTGATGTCCCCACCAGACTGGGAGGGGCTGAAGTCAACCCAGACCCTTGCAGACCACCCCTGCCTGTGGCTCACAATCAGCAGAGACTCTCCAGGCTGGGGATATTTTTGGGAATAAGGGAAGTTGGATGTGAGCACATCTGTGCTTGCAGCTGCATCTCCTCCTTCTGAAATGGGCCCTTAGTGGGTCTCCCTTTGGGGGTATTGCCTTCCTGGGGCAGCTCATGGCTGTCCTGTGGCACACTCCTGGCTCCTGGCAAGAGAAGGCACTAAAACCTCACACAGGCTCTGCCAGGTGTCAGGAGCAGGCTCTGGGCTCTGTGTGTGCAGAACAGGAGATTCAGTTTGTGAGCAGATGTTGATGAAATAGCAGAGAGCACTCCACAGAGGGGAGGTGGGTACAAAGAACCACACCCCCCACCCCAAACACCCCAGCTGGGCAATTCCCCCAGGACAATCCCGGGCTGTGCTCCATGGACAAGTGTCCCAGCAGCGAGAGTCCCCTGGCTGGCATCTGCCTCAGCGAGTCGGAGAAGGCGGCCGTGCTCACGCTCATCAGGGAGGAGGTAAGGGCTGAGCCCCCGGCCCCTGGAGCTGCCTCTTGCCAGGGGGGAGCAGGGCCAGCTCCTGCCTGGGAGGGGGGATCTGGTCCCCTGATCCCCTGCGTGGGACACGGAGGGGAAACCCTCGGAGCACACCCTAAGGGCCCCGTCTGCTGCTGCTATTAACCCAGATAATCACCAAGGAGATGGAGGCCAACGAGTGGAAGAAGAAATACGAGGAGAGCCGGCAGGAAGTGCTGGAGATGAGGTAGGAGCTGTCCCCTGGCAGGGCTCTGTGCTCAGGGCAGGCTGTGAGGGGTGACTGACACAGGTCAGCCTCAGCAGGGTGGGCTGTCCTGGCAGAGCTGTTCCCTTAGTGCTGGTCACACCTGCTCCTTCCTCTGCTGCAGAAATAAAATCCCGTCAGCTGGGCCAGCCCCAGGGGCAGAGCATTGGCCTGAAGTGGCACTGATGGGTGCTGCANAAATAAAATCCCGTCAGCTGGGCCAGCCCCAGGGGCAGAGCATTGGCCTGAAGTGGCACTGATGGGTGCTGCAGCCCCAAACATCTGTGCTGCATCCCCAAACATCTGTGCTTTACCCCCAACATCTGTGCTTTACCCCCAACATCTGTGCTGCATCCCCAACATCTGTGCTGCATCCCCAACATCTGTGCTTTACCCCCAACATCTGTGCTTTACCCCCAACATCTGTGCTTTACCCCCAACATCTGTGCTTTACCCCCAACATCTGTGCTGCATCCCCAAACATCTGTGCTTTACCCCCAACATCTGTGCTTTACCCCCAACATCTGTGCTTTACCCCCAACATCTGTGCTCCATCCCCAACATCTGTGCTGCCTCCCCAACATCTGTGCTGCCTCCCCAACATCTGTGCTTTACCCCAAACATCTGTGCTGGAACCCCAAACATCTGTGCTTTACCCCCAACATCTGTGCTGCATCCCCAAACATCTGTGCTTTACCCCCAACAGCTGTGCTTTACCCCAAACATCTGTGCTGCATCCCCAAACATCTGTGCTGCATCCCCAAACATCTGTGCTTTACCCCAAACATCTGTGCTTTA
>NC_031790.1:3840660-3844319 GCF_001522545.3 Parus major
CCCAAACATCTGGTTTGCAGCCCCAACATCTGGGCCCTGTGGCCATGCTCCTTGGGGGTGCAGTGGTGACAGGGCATGGGCCAGCAGGGTCTCCTGTGGGGCAGATTGCTGCCAGCACAGCTGGAGGGCCATGTCCCCAAAATCAGTGACCTCCCACCTGGATTTTTTCTATTCCTCGTAGGAAAATCGTGGCTGAGTATGAAAAGACCATTGCCCAGATGATAGGTAAGGTGCTGCCACCTGGCCAGGTGTGTGGGGCAGGGAGCTGGCTGCCACAGCTCAGTCACTGTGTCCTTGTTGTTTGTTCCCATCCCAGAGGATGAGCAGAGGACAAACATGACGTCTCAGAAGAACCTGCAGCAGCTCACAATGGAAAAGGACCAGGCTCTGGCAGACCTGAACTCAGTGGAGAGGTCCCTGTCAGATCTGTTCAGGAGATATGAAAACCTGAAGGGCGTCCTGGAAGGATTTAAGAAGGTCCTTACCTTGGTTTGCCCTTTCTCCCTGCAGCTCTGGTCCCTGTGCAGTGACACTGCATGTTTCTATGCTGCTGAGCTGGATCAGGGGCTCCAGCATAAAGCAGAAGTTGGTTTTTTTAAAAAAAACCTTATTTCTTACACTCAGAACAGTATCTATCATCTGTCAGAGCAATGTCCTTGTGCCCAGTCCCAATGCAGATGGATGGACTTTCTTTTCCAGAATGAAGAAGCTCTGAAGAAATGTGCTCAGGATTATCTAACCCGTGTCAAGCAAGAAGAGCAGCGGTATCAGGCCCTGAAAGTCCACGCAGAAGAAAAATTAGACAAGTAAGGTCATGCATGAGATTGCTGGGTGCTTCAGGACCTTGTAGGGAAGTGGCTTCATTTGCTCTCCAGCTGGAGCTGAATGATGTGAAAAGCTGCATTTTACAACCTCAGCCTCAAGTGTCTGTGAGCAAGGCAGAGCAAATCCCTGAAAACATTCTCTGATCTCTCCTTATTTATTTTTTAATGGAGAATCCGAGGTGCACGGTCTGTTTATGGTCACCAGGTTCCCATCTTTCAGGGTGTTTGTGGTACAGGAGGGGCTGTGCAGCCCTGGGGCTCAGCTGATGAGCAGGAGCTCACCAGCACACGTAACCCCAGCAGAGGTGGGTGGTGAGCTGGTTTGGCACTCAAAGAGCCGAGTTTCGAACGGGGCAGGAGGAGCTGGATGAGCCCAATTTCCATACGGGCAGACCCCTCTGCTGTGTGCAGGCTCTGCAGGGCCTCAGGCCGTGCCCTGGTGCTCCTGGCTGCACCCTGAGCTGGTCCCTCTGTCCAGGGCCAACGAGGAGATCGCCCAGGTGCGCGCCAAGGCCCGGGCGGAGAGCGCGGCGCTGCACGCGGGGCTGCGCAAGGAGCAGATGAAGGTGGAGTCCCTGGAGAGAGCCCTGCAGCAGAAGGTAACGCTCCTGCCCTCGCCTTCCTGACCCTGCCAGCAGTTCCTGTTGCTGCCCTGAGCATCCTCTTGATGCAGGAGGGAGTCTCCAGATTTCTGGTCCAGAAGGGGTTTTGTGGGTTTGGTTTTTGGGGTATTTTTTTTTGTTTGCTCAGGGTTTTTTTGTGTTTTATGGGGTTGGTTTGGATTTTTTTGGGCAGAATGGGCATCGCTGGCTTAGGTGTGCCTGTTTGCAGAGCTGTGGGCTGGGTTGCTGCAGACCTGACTGGGATGAAGAGGGTGAGCACAGGGCTCCACACAGTGCCTGGATGCACAGAGGAGCTGTTGCAGGGACAGCTGTAGAAGCTGCTGCCCTTTCCCACACACACACGGTGGCAGATCCCACACACAGGGTGTTATCCCCCACCTGTGCCACCACAGGAGTCCCCAAGATCTGCTTTTCTTCCAGAACCAGGAGATTGAGGAGCTGACCAAGATCTGCGATGAGCTGATAGCAAAACTGGGAAAGTCCGACTGAGCCTCAGCACCCCTCGCCCAGCACTCTGCACTTGGCTGCTTTTCTCGTGATGTCGAGCACCTTGCCTTACCCCGGAGTCCCCACAGGAGAGCTCAGGTTCCCAGCCTGGCTGCCAGGCCTGTGGCTCCTGAGCAGAGCCGCTCCTCTCACTCCCCCGTCTGCTTCCCACAGCTCTGGGGCTCTGTGGTCAGCCTGGGCCTGCCTGTCCCTCCCAGGGCCTGCCTGTCCCTCTGTGCCAGTGCCACCTCTCAGGCTGGAGGTGACAGCCTGGGCTCTGTCCCCCTGGGTTGGCTGGGTCTAGTTGTGTCCCCAGCACACTTTGTCACTTACTGTCCTCTCGTGCTCAGCGGGGCAGGTCCAGCCCCGTGCTGGCTCCTGCCCTGGGATGTGGGTGGTGGCAGGGCTGCACTGCTGGCTCTGGCCCTGGGAAAGGGGAGCTGGCCCTGGGAAAGGGGAGCTGGCCCTGGGAAAGGGGAGCTGGCCCTGGGATGGCCGGGCTCTGCTTGGTGGGTGAAGCACAGCACAGCATCTCCCTGTCCCTGTCCCTGTCCTGGTTCAGGCTGTGCCAGCCTCAGAGGAAGGGAGCTGACATCTCTGCATTTGTGCACTTTATGAGCATTTATGGGCACTTGGCTCTCTGCTCACTCCTTCCAGACAGGCACGGTGCTGACACAAGGCACGGCTTGTTCCCCCCTAGAGCACTGAAACAATCACACCTGAGTAACTTCAGTCCTCCCAGGAGAGTCCTGGTGAGGGCAGGCAGGAGGTTTCTGCACCAGGAGGTGTTTGAGAAGCAGGGGAGGTGTTGGTTCTGGAGAGCAGGGACTGCCTGTCCATCCTGGCCGTGGCCATCCTGGCCGTGTCCATCCTGGCCGTGTCCATCCTGGCCGTGGCCATCCTGCCCGTGGCCCCTGCGGGGTTGGGTGACCTCCTGCTGGACACGGGCAGAGCCAGGGCATTGCTGTTGAGTTTCTGTGCCATGGTGAGACCAAGGTTCCATTTCAGAGGCTGCAGGAGGAAGGAGGTGAGCCCTGAGCTGCCTCGTGGCTGCTGCAGTAACTGCAGGGCTGGAGGATTCTTTGCCTTGAATGGATAGATATGAAACAAGGGAAATATTTTCAGTTTGGACTGTTTCCTGCCCAGCCTGTTGAACACTTTCACAAACCTTTTTGCTGCTACCTTTTTCTAACAGAATTGAGCTCTTTTCCTTCTATTTTCTAATTCCCTATGCTGAGCAGGGCGAACACCTGTTTAAGCCAGAGCCATACACTTGATTTTGTTTTATTAGTTATATAATATATAGAGGGTTTATTCTACACTTAAGCAAAGGTGTCAGCAGCCTGCCCCAGCTCCCCTGCTGTTCCCCACTCCCAGTTATCCCAGTAACAGACTGGTCACAGAAGCCAGTGGCTGACACCACTCAAAGCAGTGCACCTGTTGCTTGTGCTGGATATTCACCCTTTGCACGGTGGACAGAAAAGAAAACCCCTCTTTTCCCCTCTCTTTTTCACCCCTTTGACCTCCCCACATGTCCCTGGTGAAAAAGCTTCATTAGAAAATCAAGGACTATTTCTGCTGCCCTTGGGGAGTCAGTGCAGGAAAACCCCTGAGACCAGAGATTTCTTGGGCAGATGGATTTTTCTCTTAGGGAAGCAAAATGCAGCATTGCAAAACCTCAGAGCTGGTTCAGGGCTGGTTCAGGGCTGGTTCAGGGCTGGTTCAG
>NC_031790.1:3844685-3856266 GCF_001522545.3 Parus major
GGGCTGGTTCAGGGCTGGTTCAGGGCTGGTTCAGGGCTGGTTCAGGGCTGGTTCAGAGCTGGTTCAGGGCTGGGCTGGTTCAGGGCTGGTTCAGGGCTGGTTCAGGGCTGGTTCAGGGCTGGTTCTGGGCACAGGGGCACTGTCCTGCCCGTGGTTCCACTGTCCAGCTGGCAGAGCCCAGGTGTGGGAGGGAGGCAGGTCCCAGGTGGGGACTGTGGCAGCCCCCTCAGCCTTCTGCTTTGCTCAGGGCTGTGATGTTCACCTGCTGTCAGGTCAGTCTCTCCTCGGGGCATTGCTCTGGCCCTTGGAGCTGATGGATAATTGCAGAAGTTTAGATTTCACCACTCATCAGTTCCCCAGCCCCTGACCTGCACACAGCAGTCAGCACTGCAGCTTTCCCCGTGGGCTGTGAGTGAAGCACAGCTCCTCTGTGATACCCCACGGGGCACAGGCCATCCCTCCTGTCCCAGTGTCCCTCCCCAGTGTCACCCAGCCCTGCCGTGCTGCTCCCGGTGCTGTTGCTGTGCCTGTCCGCACGCACCCCAGTCTGGGCAAAGAAGATTCCTACGGAATGATTAATTAACTATAATATGGTTATAGTCACATATATATAAATACATGTATAATGGGTATAGCTATATAAAATAGAAGTTTGCCAGCAGGCAGGATGGTTGCACCTCGTGTGCCGCGCTCAGACGTGCTGAGGTGGTGGTGTCCCCATGCCTGGCGCAGGGAATGGCAGGTCCCTGCACGTGGTGTCACAGCTGGGTGTGTTTGTCCTCTGTTTCTTGCAGTAGACTTTAAATGCCCCTTCTGGCAGCAGCGGGCCCTGCCCCTGCTGCTGCCTTGCTGTTTGCAGTGTGTGTTTGCCAGCAGAGCTGTCTGTAACCAAGTGCCAACCAGTAACCCCCAACTACTGATCTCTTCCCCCGTCCCTCCACTGGGGCCTCCCCCAGGCAGGAACTTCCTCTGCCTTGACTCCTGCTCCTCTGCTTCCAGCCATGTGTGTAACTGCCATCGCCATCGATTTTATATGTATGACAATTTCCCTTTTATATGTCAGGTAAATATTTGTAAGAGTTATACTCACACAAATGAGATTATTATAATGATTACTAATATATTTTTTCCATGTTTCATTGCCTGAGTAAAAACTGTGTTTATCACTCTTGAAAGCTTTCTTGGTGTTTGTGAGGTTGGTGAAGAGTTTTTGGAGGACTTGGCTTTACCTTCCAGAATGGGATGTGTTCTGCCTTGTCTTATTAATGCAGTTTACATTGATTGGCAGTCGGTTTCAAATAAGTACAGTTCCCTGAAATGTGCATTTCTGAGCTCTGAAATTCAGACCTGGGATGACTTTTCTGGCCCTGTGCCTCCCAGCACTGCCAGCACACTGTGATGGTAACTAAGCCATGGTGCTGGGCTCAGCCAGCAGGAAGAGCTGAGGCAGCAGTGGGATGGCAGGCAGGAGAATGAATCCTTGGCCTAATCCCTGCCCTGACCCTGACAACCCTCTGTGGCCTTGGGCAAATCCTTCTGGGAGGAGCCCTGGGGGCTGGGGGGTGCAGGAATGGTTCCACTGGGCTCCCAGCCCTCTAGGGGTTTTCAGCTCTTCTCTTGCACTTCTCTTTTGGTGGGTTGGAAAATCTGGAGGAGTTTTCCCCAGCTTGGCTGCCACTCGTGACAAGAAAGGGGTTGTTCTCTGCGTGGAGCATACGGGCTTGATCCAGCTCTTTGAAAGCCACCACGAGGTTCTGTGTCCAGAGATGGTTTCCAAAGCAGGATATGGAGCAGAGCCCAGCCCATCCAGCAGCAGCAGCGTGGGGCTCTGCCCCATTTCCACTGGGCAGCCCTTGCTGTCCCCGTGTCCTTGGGGAGCTGTGTCCTGTCCCCCCTGGCTAAGATGCATTATCCCACCCCCGATGCAGTCACCCAAGCAGATTAGCTGTAAGACCTTAAGACAAAAGAGCAGCTAGGCACCCCACACTGCACACTGCTGAGAATGGCTGTCCTGAAGACCCTTCTGGCCCTGGCCATCGTCTCGTCCCTGGCTGGAGGAGGTAAGTGTCCCTTGGCTCCAGGCACCACAAGGTCGGGTAAATCGCTGTAGCTGCTCCTGTGCTTGCTGCTGCTCCATCCCTGTCACCTGCCCCCGGTGCCCCTGCCCCGTGCTGCTCCCACCCCTGCAGGAAAACCATCTTTTGGGGGGAGGGTGGCTTTCTCCTCTGAGCAGCACCAAGAGAAGTCCCCTGTCCCCTGCCTCTGCCACTGGCACAAAGCCCAGGTGTGCAGTGCCCAGCAGAGACCACAGAATCTCTGATCCCCAGCTCCAGTGGAGGCTCCTGAGCCAAACCCCTGCAGCCTCTCTTGGCTAGAGCTGTGTTTCCTTGCTAAAACTTGCTTTCTCCAAGGCATAATCACAAAAAAACATTGTAAAAGGTAGGAGGGTTGCAATGCCATGCAGTAGGGGCAGCTGTAGACAGTTTCAGGATCTTTGGACCAAGGCATGATGAATGCAGCTGGATTTTTAGCCCAGGGCAGATGAAAGGCTGTGAGGAACAGCAGAGGACGCGCAACACCAGCCAGCAGCGGAATCCGGGTCATTGTGGGTTAATGAAAGGTGGTTACTGGCATCTGACCCCGTGCAATCCCAATTTCCCCCATTCTCGGGTTTTCTCTCCCCGAGATGAAGGTGGAAGCTCTTGCGGGAGCCGGCCCCGCTGCCACGAGAGGGCTCTGCTCTGTCAGAGCAGCAGAGACGAGTTTCGGTTCCCAGCTTTGTCCAGCCCCATCAAAACCTGAAATCGTCATTTCAGGCAGGAACGGGATCTTCAGGTCTGGGTTTTTCTGGGGGGGTGTGTTTGAGGGGTCACACAGCTCTTGCACCACTATCTGACACACAGGAGAGAGGGGTGGCTGCTGTCTAACCTGCCCGTGGGGCTCCTTTAAGGACATCTGGAGATGGCTCGTCCCTGTCCCTGCCTGTCACCCTGCTTGTCCCCAGGCAGCATCCTCGGGCTGAGCTTCCCGAGTGCGCTGTAGAATGTGGGAACTGCACCCACTGGTTGGATGGATTCTCCCTTCTCCCCCCAAAAATACTTACTGAAATGAAATCTGGCACAAGAAGACAAAGATCTAAGATGGTTTTTAACGATTACGTCTATTTTTGCTGTAAAAGGAGTTCCAGAACTCTCAGGGAGTCTTTGCAGCGCAAGGACTCAGCTCACCTGCCTGCTGTAGCTCCCATCATTTTGAGTCACACTTGGAAGACTTTTGCATGAATTTTGTGGGCAGGGGAGGCCCCATCCTGCATCCTGCTGAACGCCGTGGCAGCGCCGGCTCCAGGCTCGGCTCTGTCTGGTGCCAGCCCTCACCTGGGAGCCCCGGTCCTGGGGCTGACCGGTGTCTGTGGAGACCCAGAGAGTGTGGGGGCACTGGGGGCTCTGGGACGGTGACAGGAGTCACTCCTCCTCCTCATCTTCACCCAGGTAAAGCGCTGAAATGCCACAAATGTGTCGCATCCAGCGAGAACGACTGCAACCAGCAGGGATCGCACAGCTGTCCCCAGTTCGCCGATGCCTGCTCCACCATCACCGCGCCCAGTAAGAGACTGGGCTGGGGGCCGGGGTGCTGGGGGGACTGGGGGAAGCGGGGTGGGACCGTGGGGTCTCGGAGGGGACCAGAGGGGCTGGGGGCCGGAGGGCGAGGAGGAGCAGGGGACCTGCCGAGCCGGAGCAGGAGGTGCCTCCTTCTTGTGGGCAGGAGAGAGATCCTTTTATTCCTGCCCCGGCTCCCGGGAGCGCCTGAGCCTCGTGTCTTCTCGCCTTTCCTTGCAGACAGCGTCATTAAGTCCTGCTCCTACAAGTCCTTCTGTGACCAGGCGCGTCGCGGCGGCTCCGGCGGTGCCACCGTGCGCTGCTGCTTCAGCGACGACTGCAACGGGCCGGCGAGGGGCTCCCGGAACGGGGCGGGGGTGGCCCCGGCCCCGGGAACCCTGCTGGCCCCGGCGCTGGCCGGGGCGGTGCTGCTGGGCCGGCTCTGAGCGCTCCCGAGGGGCGGCGGGGCCGGAGCTGCCGCTCGCTGCTCTCTGGGGACGCGGCCGGGGCTGCTCGGCCCCACCGGCCCCGCTTCAATAAAACGCTGCCGCTGAGAACGGCTCCGCAGCCTCTCCCTGGCAGGGAAACCAAAACAGCCCCGGACCCGTCTGCCTCCGGTGCCGGCCCGGAGAGCTTTGCTGGGCAGAGCCCGCAGCCAGCGCAGATTCACCCCCTCCCCGTCGGTTCAACAAATGATTTTGGGCTGCTTTCCACAACCTGAGGCTCGGCTGTGGAGACACGGGGGGATGTGAGGCTGCTCTGTGGTCTGGCCCTGCTGGTGGTCCCACCGCTCAAAGCTCTGCTAGGACCCCCAGGAGCGGTCGGGGAGGCTTGGTTTTGTGGGGGAGAATGGTGAAAGTGAGTGAACAGAGTGAGGAGAACAGAAAGGGGAATGATGAAGGGAGTAAAGGATGGCTGGGACCATGAGAATTTGCCTGCAAGAACTGTGATGCAGGGCGAGCAGCAAACAGCAGTCGTCTGCTGGAGTCTGCCCCAGTCAGCACACGAGGAAAAGGGGAACAGGTACTGAAACTGAAAAGAGCATGTTTGAACAGATGAAAATAAGTAATTCGGCATGCAGAGATCCAGCCGTGGAACTCACAGCTGGAGGATGCTGCTGGAACAGAGAGCTTGGTGAATGCTGGAGGGTGAGAGGGTCAGAAGTTGTGCAGAACACGGACACGGTCTTGTGAAGGTTAACAGATGCTCAGAGGGTCCCTGGGCTGCTGCCGCTGGAGGGGAGCATCTGGAAAGCAGATTATTCCCTGTCTGCTGTGGATCCTGCTTCTTCCCCGCGGCACACGAAGGGTGTTCTCCTGCCTGGGGCTGCTGGTGCAATCTCCAAAGGTCCTGGGCAAGAGACGTGCCCTGCCCCGGGACTTCCCTCACGCCCCTCCATCTCTAATGGGGTGTCTCAGTGTGTTCCAGGGGCTGCTTGTACCCCACACACGTTTCAGCAGAAAAACGCCTTGGAACACCCGGGAGAAGGGCCAGGCTCCCTGAACCAAGCGAGAGCAGCGCTGTGAGTCGCTGCCGTGTGACCGAGCACAGAAGCCAGCGCTGCCCCAGGCTCCGGCGGGTCACAAGGGCTGCAGAGATGCCTCGGTATAAAAATACTCCCTGGAACAGTTTAGTCTTTGCAAAGGGAGGGGTGGGGAGAGGGGGAGGCAGCGGTGTGGGGGAAGGGCTCGAGACCTCCAGGATGCCGGGATCAGGAGCCGGCAGTGGGAAGGAGCCGGACTAGCGTGGGATGGACAGGGCTTGCGGTGTCCGTGAGCCAGACCCCGCATACCCTCGGCGGCAGCAGCACCAGGATCGGTTTCACCCGCGCCGGGGGAAAGTGCTTCGGAGCCAGATGGAGTTTCGGAGAGAAAGTGGGGCTTCCCCTGGGCGGCACGGGGGCGGGGGCAGCGGCTGTTTCCTGCTCCCAAATCCACCCTGAGCTCACTCCAGCAGCAGCTTTCCCAAGAGATGCTCTTGCAGGAACCGCGACCCGAAGTGGGCGGCTCATCTCCATCAGCGCCAGCCTCAGGCACAGACCGAGCGCTTTCGTGTGGGGTCTGGGGGATTCACCGGGAAGGCCCCGAGCCTGGGACTGGGCGGCTCTGGGGGACGCAGAGGAGCCCAAACAGGCTGGCACTGGGACCGCACCGGGCAGCCCCTGCCCCTCCCGGCGGCTTCCCCCGCGGCGGAGCCCCGGGGCCGCAGCAGGTGCGCGGGACGGACACGGACGGACGGACGGACACCGACCCCCCGCCCCGCGGAGCCGCCCCGCGCCCCGCACTCACATCCGGGGCCGGGTTTGCTAATGACAGACGTAATTAACCCGGAAAGAAGCGACGGCGGAGCCAGGGGCACACCCCCTCCGCCGCCCGTCCGTCCTCCCACGGCCGGCCGGCGTGCGCAGCGCCCGCAGCCCCGGCCCGGCCCCGGCCATGCACAGCCCAGGGACCCCGCGGGGTAAGTCCGGGCTCGGGGGACACGCGGAGCCGCCTGCGAACAGCGCTCGCTCTCCAGGGACCCCGCGGGGCGGGCACGGAGCCCTCGCTGCCCCGTCCCCATCCTCCCTCCGGCTCCCCGGGCTGCGGAGCGGCTGGAGCCGCCCGAGACCCGCTCCGGGAGCCGCTGGGGAGGGGGCCCGGAGCTGGTGTCCCTGTCCCTGGCGGACACTCCGGTTCCTGCAGCTGGATCATCCGTGCCAGGGCTGGAGTCGATCCCTCACGGGGCGAGCGGCTGCTGCTCGACGGTTCCTGCGGAGAAGTGTCGGGGCCAGGGCAGCGGAGGGCAGCGAGGGGGCTCTGCCAGGAGCGGAGGGGTCCCCGTGGGAACTCCGGAAACGCTGCGGCACCGTCCTCACCCCAAGTCTGGGGGATCGGAGGCGAGAGTGGAGGGGATCAGGGGTTTGCAGCTATTCCGTGTGTTCTCCGGCTCTTTTGTGGCAGACGAAGGCTGCACCGAGCCTCTTCCCAACAGGTTGATTAACAGTGTCATTAAGGCAAATATCTGAAATTAGCAGGAGCGAGTTGCTCCCCATCTGTGGGTCGGGACAGACGTCGCAGCGGGAGCTCTGGGAGCTCAGGTGAGGAGGGGAACGGGGCACGGAGCTCCCGGTCCTCCTGCGGGAGGCTCCTGCACCCCAGGGGCACCAGGACAGGTGTGGGAGAGGAGGAGGATGCTGTGGCTGCCCACAGGTGCGATGGGTGCTGTGCAGGGAGGTGCCGAGGAGAAGCTCCCGGAAGCAGAGCTGTGATGCTCCAAATGTCGGGGCTGTCGTTTCCTCGGGTTTTTCTGCCGCAGAGTGTTCCTGGCTTGCTCCTGTGGCCGTGGCAGGGCACAGTCAGCTGTGATGGGGCATCCTGAGGTGCTTCCCGGAAAGTCTGGCTGTGTGGCTGCACACGAGGCCTCTGAGCCAGCCGTGGCTGCAGAGGGGACTCGGCTGCTGCATGGACAGTGCCCTGCACCTCCTGCCTCTCCCCGGGGAGCACTTCCCTTTATCCCAGGCAGGCGAGGGGCTTTTGCTGTAAATCTGTAGCCCAGTTGCTTGCCATGCCATGAGTCAGGTAAAGGGTGTCTTTTTCAGTGGGATATTGTGACTGAAAAAGCTGGCATGCCAGTTGCTTCAGAGGTAGGAAAGAGTCCTGGAAGTCTCAGATACACTTCACTGGAAAGCTGAGTATTTCTGGCCCTCCTGGATTTCCTGAGCAGTGCCCCACGTTAGCACAGCTGGAGATGCTACTTCTATCATTTTCTTATGGGAAAGTGCAGTTGTTGGTGGCTCCAAAGAGAGATCATTTTTCTTGTGTGGGCAGTGGGATGTGAGGGGACAGGAATCCGGCTGACTTGGTGCAGAGTGTGGGGCAACCCAAATCTCCTCTGCCCAGGGGTTTGTGCACCCCCAGGTGCAGCCTGAGGTCAGTGTGCACAGAAGGGCTGAGCTGGTTTGTGGTGTCCCAGGTGAGCCCGTGGTAACGAAGGATGCTGGTGGTGGGACATGGAGACTCCCAAGAGGTGTCCCGTGGGGTTTGGGTCTTGTCTCTGCGCTGCCTGTGGCACGTTCTGCTTCTTCCTCATCTGTCTCCTAAACAGAAATCTCTAGACCTTTGCTGCCAGCAGAAAAGGGTCTATGAGGTTTGGTCTGAATGTGTTGGTATGGTTGAAGGTACCTAGGGATCGGCTTTCCATGGGCTTCCCCACCATAAAAATAACCCCACAAAAAGCAGTGAGACCTGAAGTGCCCACAGAAACCCTTGCCCTGTTGTTGGTCTAAAACAGCCTCTCCCCTTGCAGCAGCATGGTCCCCATGAGCCAAGCCCCGATATCTGTCTCTGCAATGCTGGTGATAAAACGAGATCCTGACAGAAGGCTGATTTGTTTTCTGCCTCCTCTACCTCTGCAGCTGCACCCCAGCTCTTGCACAACCCTCGCCTCCCCGGGCCCCACTCCACTGCAGCTCAAAAATAGTATTTCCTCCTTTTCTGCATGAGTTCTTTTATTTGTGTAGCTCTGCTTCTGGCACCTGTGTGATCAGCACTCTCCTGCCAGACAAACCACACTGGGTTCACTCACATCCTTTGGGTAACGGCTGCTCTCATCACTGCCCTCCTGCTCTGCCCGGCCAGGGGGACCTGTCCTGCCCACCCCGGCCTCTCCTGCCCTCCCCACGGGCTGGAGCTGCTGACAGGGTTCCCACTGCAGCCAAGGGGCCTCCAAGGAGACTCCCTGGGGGGGTCAGTGCTGCGGGGGGTCCGTGCCCGTGGCAGAGCTGGGGACACAGAGTGGCCCTGCCGTGATGCCTCATTGTTTTCCCTGCTGACTCGACACCCTGGCTGCACAGATTTTCTGCTGGAGTTGCAGATTGTTCCCTATTTCCTGGGAGTGTGCTCAGGCTCTCTCTAGCACACTGCTTTGGGATTATTTTGTGCCACAGTTCTCAGGGGTCTGGTGTCTGATGTCAGGCCCTTTGTGGCTACGTTGTCCTCTCTCGTGGGGTTTGGTGGCTCTTGGGAGCGATGGGTTGGTGAGTTGTCCCTTCCCTCCCTCTGGAGAGCTCGGCTCCGGCCGAGTGACTGCGCTGGCAGCCTGGAACTTCTGTCTGGGATGGGCTGGGTGGCCACAGATGCGGGAGCAGCTCCCTGGGGAGCAGCTGCCCACCTGTCCCTGCCTGCCCCGCGCCGCAGGGTGATGCCAGAAGGAGCCCGGCATGCCGTACCTGGATCGACAGAACCGGATCTGCGGCTTCCTGGACATCGAAGAGAATGAGACCTGTGGCAAGTTTCTGCGGAGGTATTTCATCCTGGACACCCAGGCCAACCACCTGCTGTGGTACATGGACAATCCTCAGGTAGGCACACGTGCCAGGCTGTGTAAGTGTCTAATATGTGTCTGTAAAGTTGTGAGTGTAGGCACATCCCAGCCTCCCTGCAGCAGGCGCCTGCTCTGGGTCCCATGAGTGTCCCATGGCTGAGCCTGAGCCTCCAGCCCTTCTGTGACCTCTCCAGGACTGTCCCGAGGAGCAGAGCAGGGCTGGTCCCACTGCTGAGGGCTCTGGGCTGGGCCAGGTGCAGGAGAGGGAAGTGGCTGAGGATGGCAGCGGCTGCCTGACCCCAGGGGCACAAACGACAGGCTGGATTGTCCCTGCCACCTTCTCCCTGTCATTTACCTCTCTCTGCTCATTCTGTGTTGCAGAACCTGGCCATTGGAGCAGGTGCTGTCGGATCTCTGCAGCTGACCTACATCTCCAAGGTAATGCTGGGGTGGGGCAGAGGGAAGGTGAGTGCTCCCTGTTTTCCCCTTGTCCTTGTGCTGTTCCAGGAGAGGCAATGGCTTGCTCTGGAAGCACCCAAGGCCAGGTCCTGCTCCTGCCTGAGCTCGTGACCGTGTCCCTGAGATGAAGCCTGAGTGGGGCTGTGGGAAGCAGTGAGGGACCCCACAGCACAAGGATCCCAGTGCTGGGACCATCCTCACCCTGGGCTGGGGTGGGACAGGCTGCAAGGCTGGGTTGCAGGAGGAAGAGGAGCTGCTCTGCTGGGAGGAAGGACACGGGGTGGCCAGGGCCGGGTGGGAACAGGAGTGTGCTATGGGGGTGAGCTGGGCACAGAGCTGGAAATTACCTGAGCAGTGCTTCAGGAGCTCAGAGGGCAGTGCCCTGAAGGATGAGACCACCTGGAAACTCACTTGTGTGTCTGAAAGGTGTCCAGTCCCCATGGAAAGGCAGGAAAAGTGCAGTGAGCACCAAGTGTCAGACAGGCAGCGAGTGGAGCTCTGGCAGGGGGGAGTGGAGCTCTGGCAGGGGGAAGTGGAGCTGCCACCATCCTCCTCCTGCAGGGGCCCCTCAGCTGCTGGGGGGGACTGGGGGCTGCCACAGCAGGCACAACTCAGCTTTATCCTGGAGCTGGATATAGCATTGGACAGATCTTTCTGTTCCTGCTGAATCATGATTTATAAATTGAGCGCAGATGAAGCAATGCTGAGAGGCTGAGCCTTCCCCATTTTGGAAAGAGCCTCACAAATTATATAGGTTTTAGTTTAAAAGAAAATTGCTGCAGGACAGCATTTGGTCACAAACTGTGGGGTTGGGTTCTGTCAGTGGCTGGAACTACCAACAGTAAATATACCAGAAAAAGGGAGGTTTGCTTGAGAAAACATATTTAAAGCATTATGGACTGTCTTTGAAGGAGGAGGACTGTCAGAATAAATACTCCACGAATGCTGTTTGTGGAGCCTCAAGGAATATTATTCTTATATAAATGATTCCTACTCTTCAGGGAAAAAACACTGCTATTTTCCCTCAAGTCTCTTAATTGCTGAAGAGAGTGGCTGTGTTAATCCAGAAGAATGGATGTTTTCAGGTCCTCTGAAAGCTTTCTGTCCTCTGCTGAGCCAGGGCCTGAGGGGCTGCAGGGGATGAAAGCCCTGGCTCCTTGCTGACTTGCCCCTGGGACCCTCTGCTGGTGTGGCCAGTTCCCTTCAGCTGTGCTGAGGCTCAGGTTGTCCTCACATCTGTGGGGTCCTGCTCAAGGCTCCTGTCTGGGGTGGCAGAGCCCAGGCAGGGAGCAGGGTGGATGGGTGGAAACTTCCAGCTCTGGCTGTGCTGTTAACTCCATTTTTTCCCTGGTTTGCTCTGTCACAGGTTAGCGTTGCCACCCCGAAACAGAAGCCTAAAACTCCGTTCTGCTTTGGTGAGTGAGTGAGTGGGGTCCTGGTGGGCTCTGGGGGGGACACCCTGCCTCAGGAAGCTCAGTGTGGTGCCTGTGCCACGAGTTCTTCTGGCTGCTGCCAGCTCTCCTTGTCCTTCCCTTCTCTGGCAGTTATCAACGCTCTGTCCCAGCGCTATTTCTTGCAAGCCAGTGACCAAAAGGACCTGCAGGACTGGGTGGAGGCACTGAACAGGGCCAGTAAGATCACGGTAGGTTACTTAAAGCTCTTCTCCATTGTTCCTTCCACCATGCCCAGGGGTCTTTATGGTTGGGGTTTACTTGTGTGTCTTCCTTTGCCCTCCCAGCTCTGCTGGGGAACAGCAGCCATGCCCCAGGAAGGTCCTGTTGGAGCCATCAACATCCCCTCCTGCTCCAGGCCCTCCTCCTCCTCCTCCTGTCTGGCCCAGCCAGCTCCTCACTGTGGCTGTCAAAGGGTGGCTTTATTGTGCTTCAGTAACTTATTTATTCAACTTTTATTCTTCCTGGAATAAATAAAACATCACACAGCTCCTGTGATGAGGCACAGCAGGGCACTGGGGCTGTGCCTGCATCCAGAGGGGCTCATCTGCCTCCTCCTCCTCCTCTCAGGTACTGGAGTGCTCAGGGAGCCAAGAGCCGATGGGCACTGACCCAGTGCTGGCTCCCAACAGGGCTGTCCCTGCTCCCAACAGGGCTGTCCCTGCTCTCCCCACACCTGTCCCTGCTCTCCCCACACCTGTCCCTGCTCTCCAGGGCTGTCCCTCTCTCCCCACACCTGTCCCTGCTCTCCCCACACACCTGTCCCTGCTC
>NC_031790.1:3856636-3898148 GCF_001522545.3 Parus major
CTCTCCCCACACCTGTCCCTGCTCTCCCCAAGCCCCTCTGCAGCTGGGGCACTCTCACCCCAAGCCCTGCACCAGGGATTGGGGGCTGGCAGCTCCAGGACAGTTTCTGCCTGGATGGGGGTCCCAGGAAAGGGCTGGGGGTTTCTGCTCTGAGCATGGAGCCACACGAGCAGAGTTTCACTGGGTCGTGCACTGATGTGTGTTTTTTGTGCTGTGTAAACTAGATGTGAGGAAAAATAATGTAAACAGTTTGACTGGGGCCTATCCATGAGTTTTTTCTTTAAAATCCCTGGAGTGCCACGTTGTAGTCTCTGTGGGAAACTCATCTGCAAGACCAGACCTAGCTGGGACTTTCCTTCTTTCTCTGCAAGCACATGAAGTGTGACAACCTTTGCATCTGCAGCTGCCAGGCTGCTCTGGCTGGTGCCTTCTCTGGCTGGTGCCTTCTCTGGCTGGTGCCTTCTCTGGCTGGTGCCTTCTCTGGCTGGTGCCTTCTCTGGCTGGTGCCTTCTCTGGCTGGCTCCAGCTGATATTAGCCACAGATTCCACCTGCAGAGCTGGGCAGAGCTGTACCCAGAGCTCGCCTGGGCTCTGTCTGGGTGCATTGGCAGCAATTTCCTCCAGGGTCGCTGCCTCTGGGCAGGGCAGGGGGATGCTGCCAGGCTGGCAGAGGTGGCAGCTGGGGTGACAGCAGGACGAGATGCATCTCCTGTTTCTGCAAGAAACCGTGGTGAGCTCCACGCCCTGATTTTGGCCAGCCCTTCCCGGCTCTGGCCGCGCCCCGGCTGGGACCGGCTCGTCCAGCCCTTCAGGGAGGAGCTGTCCCAGGCTGGCCGGGCCACCGGGACCAGGGTGATGCGGCCACCGGGACCAGGGTGACGGGGCCAGAGCCGGGACCAGGGTGATGCTGCCACCGGGACCAGGGTGATGCGGCCACCGGGACCAGGGTGACGGGGCCAGAGCCGGGACCAGGGTGACGGGGCCACCGGGACCAGGGTGATGCTGCCACCGGGACCAGGGTGATGCGGCCACCCTGCCCCACTCTGTGGGCACAGCAGCAGCGGGGCTGGCATTAGGGGAGCTGAGGTGTGGGGCTGGGAAGGGAAGCTTGGGAAGGATAACTTTCTGTGCAGAGCCAGGTGCCAGAAGGAAGGAACTGGGAAGGGAAAGAGAATGACCCTGCTGGGAGCCGTGTTGCTGCACCCCAGCCCCTGCCCAGGCGTTTGGGGCCGCTCACAGGGGGACACGGCCAGCGCTGGGGTCACGGCTGTGGCCGTGCCAATCAGCCTCGTTAGCCAGACCCAGCTCCTCATTAAGCCTGGCTGTAACTGGAGCAGGGACAATTAAAGGAACAAGCGTCCCACAAACTCACTGAGCTGCAGAAGCAAATCACAGGTGCCTGTGAAGGGATGTTTAATCACTGAGCTCCTCTCATCTCTCCTCCGGGTGTCTCCTGCCTCCCAGGGGGTTCCACACCCTCCCGAACTGGGCTGCTTGGCCAGAGTTGTCTCTAAAGGGATGTTGCTGCATTAGACAGAGATGGGGTGCCCAGTGCAGGTTTGGGGACACCCAGCATCCTGTGTCCCTCATCCCTTCCTTTCTCCCACAGGTACCAAAGGGTGGCAGCGTCCCGCCGGCCACGGAAGTCACGAAGCCTTCTGTGGTGGCCCAGGCACAGGAGAGGAAGCCCCAGGTGGCCTACAAAACCGAGATTGTTGCAGGAGTAGTGGTGCACACGCCCATCTCTATCAACCAGGTGAGCTGCTCTGCACTTTCATTTCTGGACACAGTGTGCCTACAAAGCCTTGGCCCTGCAGGTATCGATGGCTGCTCTGAGCACCCTGAACACCTCTGCTTTGTCTCACTCTGAAGTGTGATGAGACGAGGGGGAGTGAGGAGGAGGAGCTCATGGAGCTTCTTTCCACGTGTCCTGGGTGCAAATCCACTCTTGAGGTGCCCAGGGCAGAGGAATCCTGTTGGGTGCCCCCACCACAGGGGGACTGTCCCCAGGGTGGTGGCTGGCACCGCTGGCCGTGGCTCTGATCCCCTGCCCTGGCACACGGCTGGGTGTGCACGTGGCCATCAGTGTCTCCCACCTTTGGGCACTTGTCCAGCTCTGGCTCTCGCTGCAGCTCTTATCAGTGGCAGCACTAAAAATAGAGTAGGGAATTCAATCATTGCAGCAGTTTTTGCTGGCAGATGCTTTTAACACTTCCCTGGCCGTGGGGCTCGGCAGGATCTAGGGGTGTACGGAGGTTGTGGGGCACAGAGGGGTTTTTCTGGAGGTGGTGCATCAGCTGCCAGAATATTTCCGTGCTCTTGCTGCTTCCCCTGTGGGAAATGGCCATTCCCCTGCTGCAGCTTCCTGGGCGTGTCCGTGGTTTCCTGGCTGGGTCCCAGCCGCTGCTGCTCAGGACTGCAGTGGGGCGTGGATGCCCTGGCTGCACCCCAGAGCGGCCAGGAGATCACCCCAGCTCCTGGGCATGTGGTACCCCAGCTGCAGGAGTGTCCTCACCCCTGGCTTTGGGCACGTCCTGTGTGGTGGCTGCAGAGGTGGCACAGCCCAGGCCGTGGGTGGCATCCCCGTCCTGGCCGTGCTGCAGCCGTGCTGCTCTGCTCTCTGCAGGGGCTGGGCAGCACTCTGAGGCCACATGAAAAGCTGTTTGTGTGTTCTGGGAACACTGAAGGTGCTGGGCAGGCAGATTTACCCAAACTGGGGCTGTGTAAGGCTGGCAGTGGCCATCCCACTGCCATGGCAGTGCTCAAACCTCAGCCAAGCGGGGAAGGGCTTGGAGGGATGGGGAAGAAGCTGAGTGCAGAAGATGTTTCATCTCAACCATCCTCTGCATTTCTGGGGGGAAGGGAAGGCACTGCTGGGATGATGCTGGAGGGTAGGGCAGGGTCTGGCCCTTGAGGTGTGCTCAGGGAAAGCAGGGGTGGGTGCTGAGCACACGGTTCTGACCACAGCTCCTTGGTGCTCACAGCACTGAGCACTGCACCTGGGCAGGGACAGCTTCACTTCCTAAACTCCAGACACCCAAGTATCCTTGGGAGAACTTACCTCTGAAAATGACACCCAGAGACTTTATGGCTTTTCTGAGCAATTTATTCCCATGGTATATTGCTTTCTCCCATTGGAAAGCATTCCTTTCTAGTTTGTGTTTGGTGGTTCTTGTTCTCTCATACCTTCAGTGGTGCAGTTGAGTCACCTCTTTGTCCATGATGAGCCAGGCAGATGGGCTCTATTCGCTCTCCTTCTGCAGGGGATTTTCTTCAGCCCTCAAATGGCTTCTCTGCAGCTCTTCTGATTTCTCGTTTTTAACACCTGGTTGCCAAAAGGGTGAATAGTACCAGGGGGGTGAATAGTACCAGGGCAGCAGCCCAGAAAGCCACACACAGTGAGAGAGAGACCAGCTCTGGGCTCTGGCTCATTGCCCTGCCCGTGCTCAGCCCTGCCAGGAGCCCTTGGCTCTCACACTTCTCTCGGGGCTTGTGTCAGGTGGCTTTTTCCTGCAGGGCCTTCCAGCAGGGATGGCCTCCCTGCTCAGGGTGGCTCTGTCTCTGCTGCAGGACGGCGGGGAGGGCAGCGAGGTGGCCGCACACCCTCTGCTGCGGCGCTCGCAGAGCTACATCCCCCCCTCGGCTGCCAGGCCGCCCGCCGGGCCAGCCGCGCTCAAGAGCGGCTTCTGCGTCAAACAGGGCAACGTGGTGAGTGCTGGCCAGGGCTGGGGCTGCCCCACAGCCCGGGCTGCTCCAGGGACAGGCAGGGCCCGGCACCGAGCAATTTCCTTCTGTTTTGCAGAGGAAGAGCTGGAAGCGGCGGTACTTTGTTCTGGATGAGTTTTCCATCAGTTATTACAAGTGTGAGCAGGTGAGCAACTCCCCCGAGGCCCCAGCAGGGCTCTGGCACCGCTGCTGTGCTGGCACGGGGACCCTGGGTGGGCACATGCCAGCCCCAGGGCCAGCCAAGCCCACACTGTCTCCTCTCACCTCTGCAGGACAAGGAGCCTTTGCGTTCGATTCTCTTGAAAGATGTTTGCAAAACCCACGAGTGCCTGGTCAAGTCTGGGTAATGCTCTCACCCACGTTTCCCTGCCGAGGCCCCAGGCTGGTTCAGGCCAGGGGAGCCGTGGGAAGCGGCTCTGGAGGTGTTGGCCTTCACCCAGCCCAGGGGGCTGCAGTGTCTCGGGAACAAGTTACTGCAGCAAACACTGATAAAATCAAAGTAACCTAAGGACTGGCAATGAAAAATAACCTAAGAAAACAAACCTCTTCAGCTAAAGTAAAAATACAATGTATTAATGTATCTCTGAACTGTGTATTCCTAATGAGCAATAGCAAGCTGATATTTAAAATGAGCTGGGAGTGCAGTGGGTTATGGTGGGGGAGGGCAGGGGTTTGCTGGCTGATGGTAGAGCTGGGGGATTTCTGGCTGAAGCTCTCTGGGTGCTGGACTCTTCTCAAAATCCAAATGAGATCCAAGGTTCCTCCCAGCACACTCCAGAGATGAGGATAAACACCGGGGTTTTCCTGTCCACAACAGCTGCTGGGTGTGACTGTCCCTCTCTCACTGTTTCTAGTGACCTCCTGATGCGAGACAACCTCTTTGAAATCATAACGGGCTCCAGGACCTTCTACATCCAGGTGAGCAGCTGAGGCCAGGATAATTTTTGGGGCAGAAAGTTCAGCTCTCAGGAATGGGCTGTTCCCCACAGGGCTTTGCCAGTGAACGTGAGCAGATGGGGCTGTAACACACGAGTGTGAGGGAGAGCTGTGGGGGGATTCACTTCTCCCGTGGAATTGCTTATAATGATTGTGAGAGCAGGAGAAGGCAGAGCTGAGCCTGGGAATGCCAGGCCAGCTGAGCCTCACTGGGGCTGCTGTGTTTGCAGGCAGACAGCCCCGAGGACATGCACAGCTGGATCCGGGCGATCACAGGGGCAGTGCAGGCCCTGAAAACCCGCCCCAGGGTAGGTCACGTACTTCCAGTGTCATGTTTAGTGTCAGATGGAGAATGTGCCAACGTCCAGGATATTTATTTGGTGGATTATCTGAGCAGCCTCGCTCTGCCCTGTCCTTGCAGGAGATGTCCTTTGTGAGATCCAGGCCCGGGGGCTCCTCGGGCCCCTGTCAGCCGCGGCCGTGGGCAGAGGAGCGGAGAGCCCTGTGCAAGGCACCGTCCAGCAGCTCCTGGCAGCCCTGGACGCCGGTGCCCGCGGCCGAGGGGCAGCGGCCGGCGCTGGGGGAGCTGCCAGCCCCGCTCAGGGACTCGGCCACGCGTGGCACACGCCTGCGCCACCGCTCCGAGCCACAGCAGCTCAAGGGGAAGCCGTTTGCCTTTGACCTGGACGATGAAAGCATCCGGACCTCCGACGTCTGAGCCTCCACCGCCGGCTCCACCTGCCCGGCTGCGGGGATCCCTGGGGGCCCTTCGGGGTGTGCGAGGTGGTCCCTTCCCTCCACCACAGCCCTTCCTGCAGTTCAGGATCCACCTGGAGCCACATCCCCTTCCCTGCTCGGCAGGGAGCGGGGTCCCTGGCTGCTCCTGCCCACGCTTGGCCCCGCTGGTTCCATGTCTGGGACGGTGCTTCCGGGCACTGCAGCACTCGCTGTGCAGGGCAGGAGATGCTTGGGACCTGTATGAGGGGACATCTTCTGCAATTGCATCATTTCCCCCACAGACCAGGTCTGGATGAAGTGGCAGAAGGTCTTGGAGGCATGAAGAGGGGGAGTGTAGCCTTTCTTGTGTTTGTAAAATGTTTCTCTCCCTCTTGATGCTGCTCAGATTCCCCAGGGCAGAGCTGGGAGGCACCAGCCTGCAGCTGCCCACTCGGGGACTCACTGCAGCCTCCCCTTGCAACGACTTATTCCCTCAGAGAGCAGCTCTTCCCACTGCCCACACAAGGGTTTATCAGCAATCTGCTGGCTTTTGATTAAGTCTTTTTATACCTGTGGTTCCTGTTGAACCCCAGCCTGGGAAGGTGCTCAGCCCCTCCAAAGGCTTTTGGTGCTTCCTGAGCACGAGCCAGGGCAGGTAACCGGAGCCAGAGTGGCTCCCGCTGTCCATCCTCAGGTACGGTGTCAGTTTTGCACTGCACACACCTGGGCACAGAGAGCTGTGCCAGGTGGTGAAGGGTTTTTAGTAAAAAGCAACAAAGACCGAGCACCTGATGGAACTGGGCAGACTTGTCCAGCCAACTCACCACTGCCTGCCCGAGATGGAAACCAGCAGGAGTTTCTAGAGCAATGTGAATCGTCATTTCCATAACCAAATGAGCTCCTGTAGGTGTGATAAATAGTATGTAGAAAATCCAGGTGTTCCCTCAGCAGAGAGATCGTCTGATACCTTCACCCCACGAGTGTGTGCAATCCCCTAGTGAGAACTCAGCTTCCCTTTCACTTCCCTGGCCATGACACATCCTCTGCTCTGCAGGCTCAGCCCAGTGTGTTCCCCAGGAGCAGAACATCTGGTTTGTCCCGGCCCTTTTGGGGCCTCCAGCTGTTTGACAGCTGTGCCTCAGCCTCAGCCTGAGCCTTGACTGACCTTAGTGGGGTCCCAGTGGTTCCTCCTGCTTCAGTCCCCTGTGGGACCAGCAGGGCTGCTGCAGGATGGGCACAGGGGAGCTTCGTGCAGCTGGGGAGGCAGGAATGGGGTCCCCCAAGTCCAGGGGGAAGAGGGTCTCAAAGGGGATTGTGTGGAGGCTCTGGAGAACACAGAGACCAGGAAAATGAGTGGGAATCAATGCAAATGGTACAAGGTGAGTCTTAGTATTATTTAATTGTAGCTACCTAGATCCTGCTGTTCCTTTTCTGCTTCTTTTTTCTTTATTTGCACTAGAGTTTGAAACTTTCATTTTTTTAGGCTGACTTGCTGTTTGGCTCCTAACACTGTTTCAAGAATGTTTTAGTAGTTTGGTAAGCCCATCCATCAGAGTCACAGCATTAGGTAACAGCGTTCTGATCTTGGTTTTGCAGAGCAGGGAATGCAGAGGGATGATGGTTCCTTTGTGCAAGGCTTTGGAACCACAGACTCCCCAGTATTCCTGGTGCTTGATAATTGCACAGTTTCTTCAGGCCTGGGAAGGTAAAGCAGAGGCTGGTTGCACAATTAAGGTTAATTATCCAGGAGCAGAAACTACCAGTGGCTCCAGCACTATTGCAACATTCCTCTTGCTTATTCCCACCCTCCTGCATCCCAGCACAGCATAAAGGCTGAATGTGAGGTTCAGACAAGTGTGGAGCTCAGCTGGGCTCCAGAGCCCTCCGTAACACAGGTGCTGTTGGGAGGGAGGGATTTCCCTCCCATTCCAAAGGTGTGGGTGGATGCAGCCAGACCTTGGTGGAGCTTTGTGGTTATTTTAAAGAAACTGGTTTTCCCTCAGCTCTGCATTCACTCCTGGCTCAGGTGTGGGATGGACACGTCCCCCCGGAGCTGCTCCCTCCTGAAGCGTGTGCTGTGGGGCTTTTCTGGGGGTGCTGCAGGTTCGGGGTGCCTGGCAGGGCCAGGGTGGTGGGAGAGAGGGGTTTGCTATTCTCACGTGGTTCCAGATGTTTGGAAGGTGCTGGCTGGGGATTTCAAGTGCTCTTAGGGCTGGGGCCCTCGCAGGCAATTCTCCGTGACTCCCGGGGTGGGGGCTACCTGCCTCCCATGCCTCGCCTGTAAATGCTGCAATGCCCTCTCTCCCCTGTGTTTTTAAATAAAGAAGGAAATCCCAATTACTTTCCCAAGCTGTCCATTTGCACTGTGTATTTTGGGGAAGGGGTGGCAGGAGCACTGAATGCTGTCCCCCCAGGCTGGGGAACGGTGCAGCATTTGGGGGGATCCCAGGAGCAGGGGTGGGTGCTTCCCCCTGCTCACGATGCTGCTGCCCTGCACAGGGGATGGGCTCTGTGCTGGGGTAACAGTGGACAGTGAGGGCAGGGACATCACAGCTCTTTCTGGACCAAGGTCCCAGATGTTCTTTGGGGAGGAGGGAAGCTGCTGGACCAAGGTCCTGCTGTGAGCTGCCAGTGGGGGGCTGGAGACACGGGAGCTGTTAATGACCAGTGGTCTTTTGCACATGGGATTATTATATTTTTCCTTTCTAGGTCACTGCAGAATTTTTTCCCCTCCACAGACTTTCCAGCCCTGCTGTATTTTCAGGACAAATTTGCTCCCCACCCCCCCAGATAAAGCTGCCAAGCTGGGAGTGTGTGTTTGCTGTTTTATCTCAAATGTGACCAGATATTTGCATATACAGATATTTTGTCTGGCTCTGCTGGGGACTTGTTGCAGCTTCCTTTTCCCATTTTATTCAGCTTGTTAAGTTTTTAACCTGCAGCTGTGGGGCTTCCTCTTTCGGGTGTGAGGTTCTTGCACCTTTTGGGTGCTGTAGGTGCCCTGTTCTGGGGCTGGAGACACAGGGGTGCCTGGCACACAGACAGGAACTGCCTCTTGGCACCTCTGGCCCTTTCCCAGCTCCCTGACTGCTCCCACATGTCAGGTGGCCCATGACCCCAAGGTAACCAGGGCTCAGGACTTGTCTAATGGGCTGGCTGGGGAGCTCAGGGCTAGACCATGACCCTGTGGCCTCATTCTCATCTGTGGCTGAGACTCTACTAATCCTCAAAGTACATGGAGTCACCTTCCAGATTTTATTCATGTTTGTTTGATGCCCTGTGTTTGCAAGCTCTTAGGCTATCACTATTTGCAGTGGGAAGCCAGATTATTTTAAACAAGCAAAATATATCCTGAACAACTTTGTGTCCAAGGTTGGTAGAGTCCTTAAGCAAGAGTAACTGCTGTGCACCCTGAGTTACGGTTCTGAAAGTCCACGTTGTGCTGGGCAGAGCCTGGGCTGGTGCTCGGAGCGAGCAGAGGCTCCCAGGGCCAGCTGCCCCTGTCAGTACACGGTGCACCAGTTGCTGCCATCGCTGGGCATCAGCCCCCCGGTGATCAGCAGGATCAGATCCACAAACCACCAGATGCCCAGGCCCCCCAGGGTCAGCAGCTTCCCCACGGCCGTGCCGGTGTGGCCCAGGCAGAACCGATCCACGCCGAAGCAGCCCAGGAAGAAGGAGTAGAGCAGAGTGGTGATGAAGTAGTGTCCCGTGTACCTGCGAGAGAAGATGCGCCGGGCTCAGGGAGTGCCGGCCTCCCCCGCCGGGCCGGCCCCGCTCCCGGGGCGCTCGGTCCGGCGGGTGCTCGGGGGGCCAGGGGCTCTCCTACTTGACGCAGGGCCGGCTGCCCCGCAGGAAGCTCCGCGGCTCGGCGCACTCGATGCCGTCCAGCGCTCGGCACTGCACCCGCGTGTGATCCACCTCGCCGTGGGCCTGTCCGCCGAACTGCGGCGGGGCAGCGCTCAGCGCCCGCCGGGCCCGGGGCACCGGGGCCGCCCCCGCCCCGCCCTCACCTTCACGCAGCCGTGCCCCAGCTCCTGCTGCGCCGTGGCGTTCCCGCCGTGGTCCACCGGCTCATCGCACTCCACGAACTCATCGGGGCTGCGGGAACGGAGCGGGTGGTGAGGGCGGCCGGGCGGCCGCGGCGCCCCCCCGGCCCGGCCCGGCCCGGCGCTCACAGGTAGGAGCACAGAACGAGCGGCGCCCGCGGATCGCTGTAAGCCCAGGCGGCGGCGGGCGGCCCCGGCGGCAGCTCCCGGGGCTCGGTGTCGTTGCCCGGGAGGCCGCGGCCGTGCAGCAGCAGCAGGTTCCCGAGCAGGAGCGCGGCCTGTCCGCACAGCAGCGCGTACCCCACGGGCGGCGCCATGGCGGCAACGCCGCCCCGCTCGCCTTCGGGCCGCGCCGGCCGCAGCCAATGGGCGCCCTCCGCCACCCCGCCCCGCCGGCCGCAGCCAATGGGCGCCCTCCGCCGCGCCGGCCGCAGCCAATGGGCGCCCGCCGCTCGCAAGCAGTCAGAGCGGAGGCGGAAGAAGCTGCGGAAACGGCGGCGATGCGCGTGGCGGAGGGAGTGCGCCCAGACGAGGCGCTGATTGGCTGGCGGGGGGAGCCGGCGGCCAATGGGCGAAGGCGAGAGGCGGGGCGCTGGTGCGGCGCGCGGGCTCCCGGCGTGCGCCGGTCTCGGGCCGAGTCCCGGGGCCGCTGTGGCTCCACCGGGGCTCAGCCGGGGCTCGGGGACCCTTCCCTCGGGTGGTGCCCGCCGCGCTCACCCGAAGAGCAGACACCTTAGAGCCGGAGAAGTGCTCTCAGGGGTCTGTGTTTCCGTTAACGGGTGGCTCAGCGGCCACATCAGCGACTGACTCGGTCCGAGCTGGCCTTTGTACTGTGCGGCTCCCACCAGTGTCACCCCGCCCTGTGGGAACGGGAGGCAGCCCAGGTTGGGGTGCGTTTGTGCTCTTTTCCACAGTAAATTGACTCCATTCCCCGTGTCCGCCCTTCGTGTCGATTTAAGGGAGAATCGCTCCTGTCACAGCCACGGGAAGGACAAAATGTCTGTGCTTGGATGTCAGGAAATCTCACTGCAATGCTTCTTCTCACTGTGCTTTATTCTAGTTACAAAGTTCGTGCTGGAACCAGCGAACAGCCCCAGTCCAGTGCTCGGCTCCGAGGTCTCATTTGTGGCTTCAGACATTGCAGACCTCCAGAATTTGTTAGTTTTCCCTGTTTCTCCCAGAGCAGCTCCCACTGTGCCTGCTGACGGGGATGTCTCTCCCTGCGGGATTTGACTGACCCGGCCCGGGTGCTCAGCTGTCCCGGCGGTGCCGCAGGCCTGCAGCAGCGCTGCCGAGTGCCGGGAGAAGCCAGGGGAGATGGATGTGGCTCCTTTTAAACCTGCGAATCTCATGCCCCTCAGGCAGGAACCACAGGATGATTCATGTTTGTGTGTTATTTGTCCAGGGCACAGAGGTATCCGTGCTGGGTGCGGGTCCGTGCTGGGGGCCGGGCCAGGCCGGGCCGGGCCGTGCCGCTGTCCGGGTCTGTGCCGGGTTCCGGGCCGTGCCGCTGTCCGGGTCTGTGCCGGGTTCCGGGCCGTGCCGCTGTCCGGGTCTGTGCCGGGTTCCGGGCCGTGCGGGGCCATGCCGCTGTCCGGGGCCGTGCTGGGTTCCGTGCCGTGCCGCTGTCCGGGGCCGTGCTGGGGGCCGGGCCGGGCCGTGCGGGGCAGGCGGGCCTGGGCGGGCGGGCGGACGGCTCCGCCCCGGGGCGGTGCAGCGCAGGCCCCGGCCCGGCTCCATAAGGCCGCGGGGCCGCCGGCCGGACCCAGCGCCCCACGGGAGGGGCGATGGGGGTAAGGAGTGTCATGGCCAGGGCCTGGAGCTGCCTCTGTCGCCTCCTACTCTTCCTCATCTTCCTCCTCTTCCTGCTGCCGCCGCCGGCCGCGCCCGGGCAGCCCGCGGGTGAGTGCGCGGGGCCGAGCCGGGCCTGCCGCCCGTACCCCCCTCGGCCCCAAATTCCCTTTCCCCGTCCCCTTGGGAGGGTCGGGCCCCCCTTATCACCGCTCCCCGGGGCCATGTGGGGAGGCTCTGGCAGCCGTTTCCCTCCCCTGCCCTCGAAGGGGTAGAGATGCCCCCAGGGCTTGGCCGGAGCGGGGGCTCCTCCCGCCGGCCCGTGTGCCCGCGGGGTCCCGGGGGTCGCCGGTGGCAGCAGGAGGCTGAGGGAGGGGCAGCACCCCCCGTGCCCTGCCCAGCATCGGCAGTGCTCCGGGCAGGGATGCTCCGGGGCCCCGCGGGACAGAGCGGCTCCCTTGTCTGGAGCACGGAAATGTGGAGCTGCTCCCGGTCCCTTCACACCTGCCCGAGGCCGCAAGTGTCCCGCGATCATCCTCCCGTGGCCGTGCGCTCCCCGAGAGCTGTGCCAGGCTCTTCCGGAGCAGCAGGCAAAGCCCCTGGACATGCAGGGCTGCCCGGGCGGTGCAGGTGGCCTGGCCATGGAGGAGCTCGGGTAAGGGGCAGAACCGTGCAGGCTGCTGTCCCCAGGGAGGCACGCAGGGCTTTTAAGGAACTGGTCCCCTGCTGTCGTTAAGGGCTGTTTATGAACTGAGGTGGTTCTGTTTGTGGGCTCCTCAGGTGCTGATTCAAGGCTGTGCATACATGACAGGCAGAAATGTCTCCTCTGTCATTGATTCCCCCTCCTGACGGGACATGTGCACTGTGTAAAACTTTTGTGTTTGTCGTTAATGCATGTTTTTTATAGTCGGGTCTTCCCAACTGAGGAATATACCACTTGATACTGGTGCTTCATGCTGAGGACAGTGCTTTTGTGGTGTGTGCCTCTCCCTGAGGGATTCTGGGCTGGAATCTCTTCCTCTTGCTTGCTGCTTTGTTGCTGGTGTGTGAAGTGAAAGCTCTGAGAGGTGGCTGGTGCTGGAGATGGCACAGCATGTTGGGAGCTGCAGGTTATGCATTGCTGAGATACCAGGTGCTTGTGCTTCCAGGGAGGTGGTTGTTTTGAGGAATAAGCTTTTGATTCCTACCCGTGGGAAAGAAACACTGCTGCCAGTTCCTGATGGTGGATGGTAGTATTCCTCTCTGCCTTTGGAGCTCTCTGTTGCAGCTCTTAATGCCAAACCTGCCATGAAATATAATGAACCTCCTTTGCCTGGGGTATGAGCTTGATGGAGAGGGTAGAAACCTCCAGCTTTTGGGTTCTAATGTAAGTGCTTCTGACACGTACAGGGATGTAAGGCAGGAGTGGAGTGTTACCAGAAACTGGTATTTGAAAATTCCTGAATGACCATAATCACACAGTGATGTGTAGCCTTAAGGGATTTGCGTGTATGGCTTTTCCTCTCCTGTTTGTGTCCATAGGAGCCTTCAAAATCTGACTGTATGAATTCAGAAAAATTCACAGGCAGAGACTGTTTTGTGCTACTCCATCTCTTTCTTGATATTTGGTGTCATATGCACACCAGGGTGCTCCAGCCAGGCTTGGCCACAGTAAGTGTCTAAATGCTTGGGTTTAAATTTCTAGGGAGATAAGGTGTTTGGTTAAGATAATTCTTTTGTTCAGATCACAGAAAACACAATACTGCCTCACCTATGTTGCAAGAAATCTGGGACAATCATTCAGCAAAGAGAGGGTTTGTGGTTATTTCCTCCATGTGAAAAGGAGAGAGAGGAAAGACATTTCAGTGTGGCTAACACTGCCTCTTGTAGTGCCTTGCTTTTACAAAAAGGAAGTTTGAATCATGACTTTAGCATTTCTGCATGTCTTGATCATTATTATTTCTCAAGCTAAAATTAAAAAAGAGGTAAGAATGTGCCTTTCACAGTTCCCTGTGGTGGCCAGATGTAAAGCCAGTGATGTCTCTAAAGAGAAGGTTCCCACAGACTCGGCTGAGAAAGCAGAGCTGACGTTCCCAGCTGGTGAGATGGGGAGGAAGTGAGTGGGCTGGGCGTGCTGAGCCCCTGTCCATGGCCGTGCTGTCATGGGTGGAAGGGAGGGATTTCAGGGCCAGTGACCCACAGGAGGGTTCATCTTGCTGCAGAGACCAGCTTGGCTTTACCTGCTTCTCCCTGTGAGAAGGTTCTGAGGTGCAGAGGGCGTAGTGGCAGTACCAGTGGACACACATGACAGTCCTTCTTGTGGAACAAGGGGAGCTGTTGTCTTGCAGATGAATTAGGCTTTAGGAAGGGCAGAAGGAATGGGGAGAGTCTAGACAGGAAACACTTGCAGCATAGCTCTGGATTTCAGCAAGGGGTGTAAGAATTTTCTAGGAAATATTTCTGTGGGAGAGCTCCGTAACCTGATCAGCATCCAACATCCCTGGTGAAATACCAAAAGAAGCTTCATGAGCTGCTCTGGCCAGGTTTAATGCTGTACAAATAATCCAGGTGAGCAATACATAGAGATGAATTTGCTTCTCTTGCCATGATAGTTGGTCATCTCTTCCTGCCTTCTAAAGGGCACTGGCACAGCAGGAGACCCAGCAGGTGTGAAGATTGAGAGCAGGGGAGGGGAGGGAGAAGTCCCAAGGAGTGATACCTGTGAAAGAACACCTGGCCAGATGTTCCCAGGTGTTTTGAAGGTGAAGCACCTCTGAGGTACTCTTTAGTCTTTGAGGTAGGGGAGGAGCTGGAACTGCTGGCTCCACAGAAAACATTCCTACATTTAGAAGAAGACTTGTTATCTTTGTGTTTTGTATAAACCACTAAACACTTTTAAGTGGACTTGGATAATATTTGCATAGTGAAAGTGAAGGTTTTTGCTTGCAGTAGTCTAAAGAGTAAATCCTACTTCAACCATAGCCTTAGTGCAAAAGTCAAGTGCACCAAAAAATGCTTTTCCTGGTGTGTCATTGCCTGGAGAAATCCACCAGCAGCGGTTCTGGTGTTTTGAAGGACATGTGTAAGTAAGCCAGGTCATGGAAGTTTCTCCTCAGACACTGCTTGGCAAACTCCTGTATGATTCTGAAAATAGGATATGAAGAATGCAGATGGAGCTGGCAGCTGGTACCTCCCAGTCAGATGGGATTCAGGCTCCATGAAGACTGGGATAGCAATCCCAGTGAACTGAGCACGAGGGAAGTATCTGTCAGAAATAAGTGGCTTTGAAAGGAGGATGCAAAGTGTTCTGCTGAGGTGGAAATAATTGTACAAGTATGAGAGGGTGAAATATGGGGAGCAGGAGCATGTTGCAGGAAAGGAAATGAGTGTCAGAAGAGGCTGATAAGTGAATCAGATGTGCTGTCTGTTTTTAAGGTGAGATTAATCTGTGGAGATCCATAAACACACACAGCACAGGTATCTTGGTATGTGTGAGGCCTCACTGGCCTCTTGTGTCCTGTTGTGCTTTTTTGTTTGTGGCTGTTTTGTCCATTTGTGGTTCATCAGAACAGCCTGACATGAACAGGCAGGGGTGTAAGGGAATATTGCATATTGATGCTCCTTGGTTGCAGGAAAGGAGAGGCAAGCATGACAGGACACTGGAAATGGAAAGATTTGGAACTAGAGAGAAGGGAATGGAGGGTTCCCCTCCTGGGAGGTGCAGCTTGGAGCACAAGGAGCTGATCCCTTGGAGATGGGGGATGCTCCGTGTGGAGCAGGTCCTGCCTGGGGCCCTGATGGGCTGGATGGACCTGATGCTTCTGGCACTTCTGGTGAGCAATCTCCTGCCAAGGCGTGGAGTAACTCGTGCAGCTGACCTCAGCTATTCATTGTCATCAATTGATGATCACCACAGTTAACTTAATGAGTTTGGTATTAGCTGCTGACCTGCTCACATGCTGATGAGCTTGTTTTTATGAAATTATCTTGTTTTGTGGTGTAACAGGCCACAGTGTGAACTTTCCTCTTTTTATTTTGTTTTCTTCCATTGAAGAGTGTATCTTTGACCTTCTGTTGCTAGGCTTGGGAAGGAGTCAGAGCTCAGGAAGGATGATAATTGAGGGGAAGTGTGAGTGTAGGTGGATGTAGCTGTGTGCTGTGACTCTGTAACTGAGCCAATGACCTATGGACATGCCAAGGTCTAGCAAGACAGGGGATGCAGTTTGAGCTTTGCTGAATAGAGATTTTACCTGTCAGGCACCCCTGGATCACTCACCTGAACACTCCCAGAGCTTCCCTCAGTGTCTGGAGAGCTGTCATGGCTGTGGTGTGTTCTGGTGGTTTTCAAGCTCCCACATGCCGTGGAGCATGCATGGAATTCCTATGGTGGATTTGGGGTGGGGAGGGGAAGATGATTCACATCTTCCTAGTTGTCTCCAATGCTTGGTGATTAATGGCAGCTTCTAATGAGATGAGATAAATATGGTCATGGATGCAGTTGTGTTTTTCTGATCAGAAACAAGATCTGAGCCCGGAAATGGGTCACCAGCATGTCATGTCCTCAGCAGTGACATGGTACAGCTCCAACAGCTGCCAGTGACACAAAGCACCTGAGGATTACAAGCCCTGTAACTTAATGAAAATCTTATTCCAAACTGTACCTGGCCTTTGTAAGAGGAAAATGTGGGAGCAGGGTTTGCTTTCTGCTTGGCTGCACTTGTCCCTTGGGTTGGATTTATGTTGAACTGTGCCCTGTTTGAGGGCTGCTGGTGATGTGTGGAATGATGCACAGGGCACTTGGCATGGAAACAGGTTCTTTGGGAAGTGAGGGGCAGTGCCAGGGAGATACCTGCTCAACTCCCACCCCCGTCACTTCCAAACTGGGGATGGGGAAGGATGGGAAGGAGGGCAGAAATTGGGGAGAGGACTGTCAGAGCATTCAGGAACTTGAAAATTGTCCTCTTTTAGTGCTGCTGCTCTAAGAGGATCCTCTTGGAGTTGTACTCTTCCCAGAAATCCCTCCCAGTTCTGCTTTATGTGATGATTCACTTGCTTGTTTTCTGCTTCCAAGCTGCTCTTGGGCAAACGTGTCCTGCTGCAAGCAGTGCCGAGCTTGGCTGTGTGATGCTGTTTGTGGAACCTGAGCCTCCAGAGCCTGGCCCAAGTGTCCCATCCCCGCTGTGAGGGGCAGGAATGGCCATGGGAAGGAACAAGGGCAGAGCAGTGACCTGCAGGAACTCAGGGCAGTTGGAAATGACAAATGGAGAGAAGTGATTGCTGCAGTATCTTGGTGGCAGTATCTGGGAAGGAAGCGGCCCTTCCCTCCCTTGTTTTCAGGCCAGGGAGGTATTGCCACTGTTCTGTAGGCTGTGAATGTAAAGGGGCTGTTTGCAGGAGTCTCATTGCTGCTTTTTTAATACCTTTTGTCTGCAAACGCTGTATTAACACAGGTCCTGCTGCAGTGTGTGCCCTGTGGGATTTCCTGAGGGGCTGTGCCTGTGCTCAGGTGACAGAAGTGCTGTGTGGCAGGCAGGAGAGCCCAGCCTGAGGCCTCCTGCCATGGACGTGTGTGCTGTGGGGAGGGAAGCTGGAAGTGATCTGATGGCTTGTTCTTTGGGGATGGTGCTGGGAAGAGTGTGGGAAGGGGACTTGCTTTTCCCTTGGCATGCTTTTTGAGTGCTGAGGCAAGGTGATGATGATGTGTGTCAGCTTGCCAGGGATGGGAAGAGGAGGGGAAATGCCACTGCAGCCTGGTGCTTTTTGGGGAACCCCTGGCTTTTAAAGCCCCCTGCCTGGGGCTCCTGCACATTTTCCAAAGGACAGAGCAGGCCTCTCACGAAGGCTTTGAGCTCACAGAGGTGTCCTGCAACTCAGAGAAGCCAAAGGCCCTTGGGAGATGGAAGGGTGAGTTTTGGTGTGCTCTGAGGGGCTGGTTTTGACTGGATGCAGCATCTCAGACCCACCTGAGAGATTTGGAGGATCTTGGACACCAGACACTCACTCACCTGCCCCAGATGTGATGATTTCTGGAGACAGACAGTGAGGATAACTGTTCCCTTTCCCCCTACTTTTGTTGGGAAGCTCAGACTCCTCTGATGAGCTCATTGATTCCTTTGCCATGAGCCAGGAAAACTATTTCTGTGGATACTGCCCGTGATCTGGGTTGGCCAACCTCCTGCTTCCTGGGTGAGCAGCTCTGAGCCAGGCACCAGCAGATGCCACCACTGATGGGAAAAGTAATTTGCATGCCCAATTTATTGTTGTTTACATAGTTAATATAAAACAGTTGTTTGCAAAAACTGTTAAAGGGAGCTTGGACTGTGGACTTGTTTGGTTCAGGAGATGTGTCTGATGTTGCATGTGCAAATAATATATAAAGGGGTCTGTGATAGCTGCTTTGTTGCAGGGATTTGTCTCACCTCAGTTGTTTTGGGAGCTCTCTGAGACCATAATGAATTGTAGCCCCAGCCTCAGGTCAGGAGTTTGGCTGTGCTGTGCCATGGGGGAGCACAGGAGCTGCTGGAGCTCTTTGAGAGAGGTTGCAGGGGGAGTTCTGCAGCCTTGCAACACAGGATGACACTGGCTATCCTTGAGTGAGTCCTTGCTGTGCTGACCTGCTTTAAGTGCTGATTCCTGCTGATGAAGAGTGGTGGTGTGTGAGATGGGTACTGGTAAGAGAATATTTGGAATGTGAAGATTGTAATTTTAAACTTTCTGGAAAAATTGGTATCTTCTCTGCAGTGTTTTCCCTGGCCCCTTGCAAGGCAATCCAAATGTGACTTGCTCTGAGGTTTACTCTGTGCCCTTCTGTGTGTGGACTTTTCCTGAAGTCATGCTTTCTTCCTTGTGCCTCATCCTCTTGATTGCTTTGTTCCTTTAGGCAGTGTTTCTGTTCTGCTTTCCAGGTTTTCAGGAGATTTCCCAGCTCACTTCCTACCAAGTTGTAACTCCACAGAGACTGGGAAGGGGACGACGAGAGGCTTCCAACAGCTCCTCCATACAGGTACTGGGCAGTCCTAGACACATCTTCAGGGTAGTGTCTACTTCCAAAAAAGTGCACCCAAAACTGAGCTGAAATGCCCCTGGGATGCTGCTGGATTCACCTGGCAGCAGGGAAATGTCTGTCCTTGCAGAGAGCATCACCTCTGGCACTGCCAGGTAGTGCCTCCTCCCTCCAGAGGTCACGAGTTGCTGCAGTGGATTTTTGATCTGGGTGTGAAACTTGCATCGTGTTCAGTAAAAAAAACTCTCTTGTCCTTTTCTGGCTCTGACTTGGAACTCTTCTGTGGACATTTGAGAAGAAGAAAGAATAAGAAAACCACAGTTATATTTTGAAACCATTTCTTTCATGTGGTTTTTCCCCAGTCACACAGGAAGGGATGCTAGGTTCTGGAGGCAGGGACAATTATAAAATAAATTTCAGGCTCATCCACCTTTGTTGGTTTCAAAGACTGTTTTATTCATTAACATGAGTGAAATGCACCTTTCTTTGTATCCAGGACAAGTTGTCATATTCTATTGAGATTGAGGGAAAAGAATACACCATTCATCTAGAAAAGAACAAGTAAGTGATGAATTTCTTTAAATTATTAAATCGTTCAAACTGCTGTGTCCAGATGACAAGCTGGCAGGTAGCACATGAGTTTTGAATCCTGGGGTTGTGTGTGGGAAGAGATTGAGTCCTGGTGTCTTGGCCATCAACAAGAGATGTTTTTTGATTCCTGCAGCCCTAGGGAACCCCTTTCAGAGCAGGAAGCTGCAGATTACTCTGAGGAGACCCAGGGAGTCTACAACTCTTTTTATTCACAGCTAAAAATAAACAAGCTGAACTTTATTTCAAGTAAATATTTTCACTTTTGTCTGGATCTTTTAGTTTTGTATTTTTTCCTGTCTCAGTAGCACAAGGACAGTAGTAAATGAGGAGACTGACTTTCCCTCCGAGGTGTGAATACTGAGCCCTCCCAGCTGCTCTAGGATCTGTCTGTCTGGAGTGTAAGGGCCTCTTGCACATGGTCATTTACCAGGCCACTGCTGCTGGGGTAGAGACACAACTGTGCAAGCCCCTGGGGAGCCCCAGCTACCACTTGCCAAGTGACTGACCCTCAGAAATGTGGGAATTTAGCTGCACCACATCAATGGAATTACCAGGATGGTGCAGCAATCTCAGTCGTGGGAGACTTTCCCAATGCACTTCCTCCTTAAACTGGAGAGGAAGAGGCATATGCAGCAGGCTGAGGGCTAGAATTTATTTTTTTTCCTGCCTGGATACAGGCTTTTAGCACAATTTAATGGGTTTTGCTGCTTGTTCTACTCTCTGAGTTTTATTTTATGGTGGTTTGTTTTATTTCATTAGCAGTGCTGCCATTCTGGTGTCTTGAATTTTGCTGTGAAAATATACAACTTCTTTGTTAATTTTGGAGGGTTTTCCTTTTTAATGTTTCTGTATTTAATTGCAGTTTACCTATTTGTCACACTTTTGATTAGGACCATCTTACTGCTCTGCTCCGATGTCATGGTCATTTAATGAAATTCCTCTTGTGTTCCTTCTCCCCTTTCATTGCAGAGAACTGCTGCCCAAAGATTTCACTGTTTATACTTATGATAAGGAGGGGAAGCTGCAATTGGAATATCCAGATGTCCAGGTAGGATTTCCTTCCATTCATATCCTCACTGAAGGTGTCTGGAACAGAGCATCTGTGGGATGAGAGAGTCAGGATTACAAAAGGATAGCTGTATTTTCTGCTGGGCCACCTTCAGCACCCACTGCCCTCTTCCTGGAGAGAATCCTTAATTTTGGATGAGGCTCTAAACTGTGAAAGACCTGTATTTTGTGATTTGAAGGTGGTTGCTGTCTCATTAAAAGCCTCTGCCAGGCAGTGCTGCTCTCAGCTGTTGGTGTCTCATTACTGGGGTGTTGCTGCCCTTGTCTCACAGCCCATTGCAGGGCTGCTGTCACTTCTGGCCTCTGCCTGCCTTCCTCCAAGGCCTGGAGCCCAGGGGCAGCCCTGGGTGCTCTGAGGGCTGGACAGGCAGCTTTGGTTTGCTTTTGCTCACAGTGAGCTTCCAGATGTGTCCCTGAGCCTCAGTGAAGCTGCTAGAACTAACAACCTGTGTTAGTGCTGGCAGGTGGGAACTGCTGGGAGGGATGGATGGGATCGAGTCTGAAGGACCTTTGAGCAGGATGTGATCTGTGTAGGGCTGCAGTTACTCCACAGAAAGCCTTTTTGCAGCCCTTGTTCTGTACAAGCAGGCTGCCTGCCGTGTTGCCTTTGGAAATGTAGAATTAAAAGCAGTTATAAAATATGCAAGTGAACTTTTCTAATGGCTTCACTCTTAGGGATCAGTGTTGTTCCTTTGAAAGGGAAGTAGTTGTCATACATGATTCATAGGATCTTGTTCTTGAAAGCAGAGCACCTGAGTCAAATGGCTATTTGCTTCCTAGTTAAAAGGGATTGGTTAATGGAGGAAAAATGCTTTTTTAGCATTAGGTCACAGAGGTCAGGCTGACCCTGAGCGATCAGCACAAGCCCTCTGTGCTTTCTGCATTCCTTGCTGAGCACCTGGTGACAGAAAATGTATTACAGACCCCCAAATGAATGTCTAAAAGTGTCCTAGCCAGAGAAAATGGAGTGTAGCTGTCCCACACTGCCCCTTGTCTAGTTTCTAAAATGTGTGTGTCCAGAGCACACAGTGGAAGTGTCCATCTGTCAGGGCTGCTGGGGGCTGGGCTGTGCAGCCAGAAAACTCTGACAGCAGCACCTGCTGTCCCTCCTCCTGCTACAGAGAGCTGAAAACAAGCCAGAACTTTCTGCCAGAAAACTGAAGAGTACTTTGGCCCAAATCTGGAGGGAGGGGCTGGCCTCAAAATATTTGAGGCAGGGTGGAGGACAGGAGAACAGGAGAGGGATAGCCTAGGTCAAGTTAAGAAATCTAGCTGGGGTAAATTTAACTCAATGCATTTTGTGTTGTTGAGTTGTAGTCACTGGTGGTCAGTGGCAGATCAGGGATTGCCCTGGGAGTGCAGGCATGCCTGCAATGTGTGTAATGCTCCCTTGTTTTCCTGTCCAGGATCACTGCCATTATCAGGGATTCGTGGTGGGGAGCCTGGATTCCCTGGTGGCTGTCAGCGCTTGTTCGGGGCTCAGGTAGCACAACTCATCCTCTGTGTCCTGCCTGTCCCACTGTGGCTGCTGAGCCCAAAACCCAACCCTGCTGCTTTTAACTCTGCCTCAGCAAGCCAGGGAGGCACTGGGTGACTGAGCTGCCCTGGTGCTGTTGTCCTGTGGCAACTTTTATTCGAGGAGTTCACAGATATTTGAAGTACCATCAAATAAATTATTAATGCAGTTTGTTAGCAGAGTGCAGCAAGTTGGTTTCCATGCATATTTGGGTTATTTTTTTAACTTGCACAGATAGTCATGACAGCTGTGCCTATTGCAGAAATGGAATGTTGAACACTAGTCTCCAAATTTCACAGAATTTGCCCTAAACCTTATACACATCAAGTTTGATGGAATTGTGTTCTACTTTGGGCTAATTGCCATATATTCTGTGCCATTGATTTTTTGCAGGGTCACGCCAGGCACCAGAGTGACAATAGTGCACTTGAACTAAAGCATTTCTGCTTAAGACTTGTGATGTAATTCCTGGGGCATTGCAGAGCCTTACAGAGGTGTTTAATTTACTGCATTTGTAAGGCTCTGCTCAGTGTGAAAGGCTCCTGGCAGGCCTGAAGTGAAGTGTGCTGGTTCACAAGAGCTGGGGCACAGGCAGGCTTTGGTTATCCAAGAATAACTGTTCCTGTGTTGAGCTGTAAGAACTGTGGGTAACTGTCCTCTGTGCTCAGTGCCAGATTTCTCACACATTGTCATATTTTAGGGGTTTGGTGACAATGGGGAATGTCACCTATGGGATTGAGCCCATGCATCCCTCTTCTGGCTCTAAACACATTTTATATCGACTGGATAATGTGAAGAAGGAACCCACAATGTGTGGAGTAACTGCTGAAGGCCAGGAAAGGGAACATGCAGAGGGAAATCTCCATCCCAGTATGACCCAGCTGCTGCGGGTAAGTCCTCCCCAGTCCCACACAAGGGGTTTTGTGAGTTCATTTGAGAGTATGGAAGCAGCTTATCAGATTTCCTGGGACTTAGCACATACCTAAAGGTCTTTGATTTGGGGGGTTACTGAACAACTCAGTTTCTCCCCCAAAGCAGCCACAGTCGTCTCCTGCTTCTGCACACAGCAGTGAGGGTGGGACAGATGACTGGAATATTCCTGGGCTTTTTTGGGGGGACTTTTAAGGGCAGGAACATGACCCTCATGGAGAGGCTTCTTAAAGTACTGCATCAAGAGCCAGGGGAATATTGTCATGTTTATCCCATCCTCCTCACCATCACAGTAGCAGTTTGGTGTGAAATCCCCCCTGTCCTTCAAGGACTGTCTGTACAGGAACAAGATTGAAATGAAAGCAGGAGAATGGAAAATGTTGTGTTTCACTTCAAGATCACTGGCATTTGCTTGTAGAATCTTTCTGCCCCTTTTTGAAAGAGAGTGCTGACTTTCCAAAGCCACCTGTGCAGAGGTCCCTTGCTTTTGAAACAAGGGAAGTCTTTGTGCAGCTGAGTTTCAATGTGAAACACAGAGACTTGTCATTGCATTGGATTACAGTGCTTGGGTTTGGCACTTTGTGCTTTGGGTGTGTCTCAAACCACTGATGGTGGTATCAACTGAAACATGACAATGTCATGAGGGTTTTCTTTGCTTACACTTGAATTAATAAATCTGAAGTTGTCTCAAACATTTTTTTTTTCCCCAGAGAAAGAGGGCGGTCCTGCACCAGACAAGATATGTGGAGTTGTTCATAGTTGTGGATAAAGAAAAGGTGGGAGTTCTGTCTGGTTTTCCTTTTCCTTTCTCCTCAGGAGAGAGCCTGAAAAGCCCTCAGGCTTCATTACTCCCAAATGGATTGTTGAAAAACACTTGACAGTTTTCCCAAGTTGTGCAAATATGCGACCCTAGAAGTGCATAAATGTATACAATGCAATCCTCAGAAAAGGAGCCATCAGGCAGGGAGAGGTTTTGTTAGCAAGGAATCTCACAGTGTAAGGAAAGCACGTGGTAAAAACTGCCTTTGCTGTTGTCTTTGCAATATTGAGCTGCTGAGCAGTAGCAGTGAAGATGCTGCTGTCTTGGTTAGCATCTTCTTGGAGGTTTGGAGCCAGGCAAAAATGTTCTGTTCCTTTTTCTAACTATTGTCTCTATCTCTTCTCTTCATGAGGCTAAGTTTCTTTGTCTTGCAGTTTGAAGACTTTGGGAAGAGTGAAACAGAAGTAAGAGAACATATGGTGCAGCTGGCAAACTTCCTTGACAGTGTGAGTAGGAGGGATGCTGTGTGCTGCAGCCCTGCTGCCTTTTGTAAATGTCTACCTTGGGTCTGTCCTGTTACCACCTTGGGGAATGCATCCCCATGGAAGCTTTTCCACCTCCAAATTCATCTGCACTTATCCACCTTGAGAATTAGTTTAGGAAACTCTTCTAACCTGTGCTGCATCCACAGAGTGACAGGACAGATTGTTGCAATTCTTGTGTCTGTGTAAAGGTTAGAGAAAAAGCATTTCTATAACTCCCCTGTTTCACATGATAATTGTCAGAATTGAGACTTGTTTCTATTTCTCTTTGGTCTTGTCTTGCAATATAGCCAGAGTAGCATTTAAGCCTTCATCCTGTAGCTAATGAAGGTCTAAATCATGGGGAAAATGCATTCTGGTGGTCCCAGTTGTGTACTAGGTGTGAAAAGAAATCAAACCCACACAGAAAAGATGGATACTTGCAACAAGATCTATAACACCAGGCCACTTGTTTTTGTCTGAAGTTATTAATAAGTATTTCTCCTCCTTTTTCTCCCCAGATGTATGTTATGCTGAACATCCGCATCGTGCTGGTTGGTCTGGAGATCTGGAAGCACGAGAACATCATCAGCACAGATGGGGGGGCTGGTGATGTGCTGGCCAACTTTGTACAGTGGAGAGAGAAGAACCTCGTTCTGCGGCGGAGACACGACAGCGCCCAGTTTGTCCTGTGAGTGCCAGCTCCTTCCCTCTGATCCCAAAAGGTTCATTCTGTTCCTGCCTGCTCAGCCCAGCTGGAGTGCCTGTGCTCTTGACATGCAGAGGGGTGGTGTGGAAGAGGCTGACTTTCTCTGTAAACACTTAAATGAACAGAGTAAAGGAACCTGGAGCAGACAGCAGAAGCTGAACTGGTGCCGTTTGTGCTTGCAGTCAGCAGCTGTGTTAGCCTTGGAAAGCTGAGCAGCAGGATTTGTGCCCCACAGGCAGGAGGGGTGTGTGATATGGACTCTGTGTGTCTGCACAGACAGATGATGGCCTTTCCTTTCTCTTCATGACTGTAGGAAGAAGGGTTTTGGTGGCACAGCTGGAATGGCCTATGTGGGAACAGTGTGCTCCAAGAGCCATGCAGGAGGCATTAACGTGGTGAGATTTCTTCAGTGATCTCTGAATGTGATTGAGATCAGAGTTTGCTCTCTGGAAGTCTTCCTGGAAGCACAGAATCTTTAATAACAAAGTTGAAGTGGCTTAGTGGGGCTCCTAGGTTGTCCCCAACAATTTCTGACACTTCCACGATACCTGGATCACAACTCTGTAGTGTTCTGCTCAGCTTCTCCTCTGCTCAGTGGGCAGTATTCATGCAAAAGGATTTCTCAGAGAGGATTTCTGTGTTGTTTTAAACATCTCTGCCTGGAAAGTATGTGGGAGCTATGGGGGTTCTCAAATCTGACCTGCAGCTGTCACCTCCCTGAGAAGTGCCAGTTCACTGCATGTTTTAAATGGAACTGCAGAGCCTTAATGAAACAAGCTGCTGGTCTCAGATAACTGGCAATCACACAAATCTGGTTTCTTTGGACCAGTGACAGAAGTGCTGGAATGTGTACATTTCAGGAGAATTGGGCTGGTGTGGAGTGTTTTAGTTTTTGTGTTAAAGTTGCAGCTGCTCTGGAAAGTGGAGGTTGTTGGGTAGTGTCCCAGAGAGGCTTCTCTGAGAGCTCTTACTGCTAAGCAAATTCCATGCACTTGGTTGGAAATCCAACACTGTTGGTCTGAGAATCCTGATAATGTAGAGACAGAATGGCAAAAGGGTCTCCTTGGCACACAAGTAAACATTGACTTTGTCAGTATAAGCTCTCTGCTGACTGCCTTCTGTGTCACTCCTGTGCAGTTTGGAAGGATCAGTATCCAGATGTTTGCATCCATCATGGCTCACGAGCTCGGCCATAACCTGGGGATGAACCATGATGATGAACGGGTCTGTCACTGTGGGGCAAGCAGCTGCATTATGAGCTCTGGAGCATCGTAAGTAGCTGACCAAGGGAAGGCCAAGAAGGCTCAAAATGCCCCATCCACGTGCTTTGTTTTTATGGATTGCTTTCACCTTCAAATTCCCCTTGGAAAGAGTCCCGTTGTGCTTGTAATGGGGACAGCCAACATCCCCCTTGTTCTGCAAACACAGGGGACGCTGGCTTGGCCTAGGGTAAAGCTCAGCTCATTTTCTCCATTGCAGGGGATCGAGGAACTTCAGCAGTTGCAGTGCAGAAGACTTTGAGAAGCTGACACTCAACAAAGGTGGGAGCTGCCTGCTCAACGTTCCGAAGCCCGATGAGACCTACAGCGTCCCGTACTGCGGGAACAAGCTGGTGGATGCTGGGGAGGAGTGTGACTGTGGCTCACCAAAGGTTCGTAGCGCTGTGTTTTCCCAGTGCTGCCAGGGCAGTCTCGTGCCACTCACTCAGAGGGGACTGTGTGTGACAGAGGGGAAGATTTTGTGACATTCACAGCCCTTGTGTCCCCAGGAGTGTGAGAGCGATCCGTGCTGCGAGCCAGGAACCTGCCGGCTCCGATCCGGTGCTGAATGCGCTTACGGTGACTGCTGCAAAAACTGCCAGGTAGGAGACTGCAAGCTGAGCAAAGGAGAGCATTGGCTTAGTCAGACTGTGGTGTTGTTAGCAAGCTGAGAAAAGGAGAGCATTGGCTCAGTCAGTGCATCTGTGAGAGCGAGTGGTCCTGCGTGTCCACGGCCCCACGAGGGCTCCAGATCGGTCCCTTGTTCGGGGCATGTCGTGGGTCAGGTGCAGTGCCAGTCTCTGCTGGGAGCTTCCTGGTTCCTGATGATGCAGATTTCCATCCCCTCTCTCCTCAGCTCCTTCCTGGAGGCACCGAGTGTCGGGCGAGTTCCAACGAGTGTGACCTCCCCGAGTACTGCAACGGCTCCTCTCAGTTCTGCCAGCCGGACTCCACGGTGCAGAACGGGCACCCCTGCCACGGGCACGACGCCTACTGCTACAACGGCGTGTGCCAGTACTACGATGCACAGTGCCAGGACATCTTTGGCTCCAGTAAGGAACAGTGTTACAGTCTTTCTAAGAGATGGAACTAAAGAATACACTAAGTTTATTTCAAATGTATTTATTTGCTTTTCTGTAACAAAGAGCAGCTGGCTTTGGCAGAGGATTTGGAGCAGTGGTGGTAATGGCTTAGCATTGTTCCTGCTAATGCTAATGGCTGTGCATTCTTCCTGTGTTAGTTCTGTGCTGGGGATTCAAGTAATAATTTTGTTGCACTTGTAATTTCTGGTACAGTTGAGTTTCTGTTCTCTAGGGCTGTAAAGAAATATCAAATGCTAGAATCGACTCAGATTAAATATCTGTTTTTCTCCATTTTTAAACCTGGAACTTTACAATTCTGGTGTTGTAACCTCTTTAATGTTTTTATCAAGTTCCTAAGCTCGCTGCTGCATGGCAAATACTTGGTGTAGCAGGGTAGTTGCTCTGGGTACAGGAGATCCTGTGTGAGATGTTTCTGTGCTTGGGTAACGTGGCTCCTCTCTCTGGGGATGGGCTGTTGTTTGCAGAAGCCAAAGCAGCCCCCAACATTTGCTTTGCTGAAGTGAATTCCAAGGGGGACAGGTTTGGCAACTGTGGTTTCCATGGCCATGACTACAAGAAATGTTCCAGCTGGTGAGTTGAGCCCAGGGCATGGGGAAGCTCTGAAATGTGTGGCTGGGATCTGTATTTGGGTGCTGCAGTGTCAGTTTGGGATGTTGTAGTGGGTGTGCAGGGGAGGGATGCAGGGCTGTGGTGAGGAGAGCATGTTCCACATCTCCTGTGCTTTTCCCAAGTGTTCACATAAGGGAAGATGAGAAGAAAATCATCGTGTTTTCCTTAATGTAGAGATTCCAACAGCTTACAGAGAGAAGGGGTAAACTATTCTTGCAGTGCTGGAATGAAGCCCAGTTCAGTTTTATTTGTTAAGTTGCCTCAGTTTTGTTTTCCAGTAGCATCTTCCAGTAGAAAGGGAAGATCGTATCAAACACATGGTAGTCTCATTCTCAGAATAAATTCAAGTGTCACTACAGTGTTCCTGTGTTGCTGTTGTAGGAATGCCATGTGTGGGAAGCTGCAGTGTGAAAATGTGAAAGCCATGCCTGTGTTTGGAATCAAGCCTGCTATTATCCAAACTCCCATCAGAGGCACCACATGCTGGGGGGTGGATTTCCAGCTGGGCTCTGATGTCCCAGACCCAGGAATGGTGAATGAAGGTACCAAGTGTGGTAATGGAAAGGTAATTAAACATTGAAAAATTATATCCTAGTGTAATAATTTGGGGTATTCGTGGGAATAAAACTTTCATCTGCATTGTGTCATGAATAGTTATGACCATTACTTTTTGATGCCTGTAGTTAATGTAAAACTAAATGAGTCCACTGATCCCCTCACTGCCCAGTCCTGCACTGCATGTGCATCAGACATTTAATGAGCCTTCATTTGTAGGTGAAGCGAAAGAAACTGAGTTTGATGAGAGACAAATCTTTGCTCTGTCAATGAGCAGGAAGAGCCAGGCACACACAAATGCCTTGAAGACAGCTTTCAATTAAAATCCAACTAAACTAAGGAGTGCAGAAGCTTAGCCCTAGCAGAGGAATGTGCATTCCACATGTCCTTACTGGACACAATTTAATTGCTGTTCCTTTACATTCAGACTGGAGACAAAAGGCTCCAGTGCCAGCTCAGCCCCATGCTGAGAGGCCTTTTGTGGAACAGAGTTTCTGCAGAGCTTGGAATTGTCAGTGAAGAGTGTGTGAGCACAGTGTGGCTGTGGAGCCTGGAGCTAGGAGCAGGGATCTGGGCAGGCAAGGGAGCACTGAAATGCCATCATCCCTCATCTGTGTGCATCTCTGTCCCCCAGATCTGCAGGCACTTCCAGTGTGTGAGTGCCTCTGTCCTGAACTATGACTGTGACGTGGAGAAGCAGTGCCATGGGCATGGGGTAAGCAGGGAAGAGAGGCAGCAAGTTTTAAAATGGTCCTTAGTAACTTTATTTTTCTGTCTTGTCAAACTGTAAAACTATAAAATGCCTCTGGGCAAGAGAACCTGTAGCAGTGTCAAAAAAATCTTTGACAAAACTCTCTGCCAGGCAAGAATTCCCCATTCCAGTATTGCTAATGAAATTTGACTCTGCATCTCACAAAGAAAAAAACAAGCAAAAGCCATGGTGTGTAAGCTGTTGGGATAGCTAATCCTTGGAAGCTCTTCCTGAACCGTGCTGTGTGTGCTCAGTCATGTGAAATCTTGGGATGCCTGGCCAAGGACTGTTTGGAATTGGGGAGGGAGTTACTGGGTAAAATTCTCCAGGCTGAGCAGTACGAGGGACAGAACAGGCTGTGGCTGCTGCACACAGATTTAATTGCATTGGGGTGGAAGTTACTGAGTATTTGTGTCTTGGCATACAGGTGTGCAACAACAACAGGAACTGCCACTGTGAAGCAGGCTGGGCCCCCCCTTTCTGTGACTCCAAGGGCTACGGGGGCAGCGTGGACAGTGGCCCTCCATACAATGGCAAGTGCCTGTGGGGGCTGGGTGCTCCAGAGCAGCCCATGTGCTGGTCAACTTTGGTTTCCCTGGCAAAGAATTCTGGCTGAGGTTTTCTGCTCAAGGTGCTGCACTTATCTTTTGGGATGCTGGGGTAGGGACCTGTAAGGATCTGGACTGGTTGAGTTCAGGTGATTTCTGACACCTTGGAACAAAGATCCTCTTGGACTTCCCTGTACCTGGGCTGGGAAGGGAAGCCCCAGTGAAGGGAAGCATGATTCCTGCACAAGAAAAGGCAAGCTGACAGAGCTGGGAAGCTCTCTGAGGGTTTGAAGGTGAATTAGGAAGCCAGAGCCAAGCTCTAATTTGGAGAAAACTTACGCTGTGTCCATGTGGAGTGTATAAAGATGGGATTGGTGTAACTTTTGTGGGCTGCAAGAATGATCTTGAAGACTGTTTTTCATAAGCTGGTGTGGGTTTGGGAAAGCTAGGCACTGTGATGCAGTAACAGGCTGGAGAAGCACACTGGAGCTCAGGCAGATCCCTCAAATCATCAGACAGAGAAAGGGAAAGACTGTTTTAGTACAGCCTGCAGGGGAGAAATTGCTGCATATAAAAGTGTCAAGATTAAGAACCCAAGTTCTTCGTCTACAGCAAACAGTGTCTGGAGAAGAGGCAGATTTAACATCAGACCAAAAGGCAGCAGCTGTTTCCCTCTCTTGTGAGATCTTTAGTAATGAAGTAATACTCATACGTCATGAAAAACGAGGATTGATCTCCTAATGTGCTGTTACAGCCCAGGGTATCAGCTCTAAAAGATAATCAGGATGAATCTATTTGGGCATATATCTTACTGGACTCTTTTGGGTTTTTTCTATGAAAAATGGAGAGCAGTTATAGAACCATTCCTACCAAATTAGGTAGGAAAGCACAAAATGCAGTTCCCCTGCTGTTGTGAATCTGGTGGTGGTAACACCACCTAAGGCTGGTTTCTCCTCCCTGGTTTTGTCCCCCAGACAAAGACACGTCGCTGCGCAATGGGCTGCTGGTGTTCTTCTTCCTGGTGCTCCCACTGCTCGTGGCTGCTGCTCTGGCCTTTGCAAAGAGGGACAGGCTGAAGCGATGCTTCAGGAGGCTGATGTCCCGCTGCCACTCGTGAGTGCCTCCTCCTCTCTGCCTCCTCCTCTGCCCTTCATGGATGTTTATTTACACCAGCCAGTGCCAAAGTGTGGAGGCATTTCCCAGTCCCAGGATGTCAGGTGAAGGCCTCTGCATCCAATGGCAATGACAGAAAAGATAAATTCATCCCAAATCAAGACAGCAGAGAGTTTTTATTGTTATGTTTGTTCTTGTGCATTGGTGATGGGGTTTATGGTTTTGGGTCCCATCTTTTTATAAAGGGGAAAGGGAAGCTGCCAGAGTCTTGAACAGAAAAAGGGTTGTTTTTTATTAAATTTGTAGTACATTTTATCTTTCTCACACTTGATACATGCTAAGGTAGTGTCAATCCAGCTGTCAGGTTCAGTGTCTGGGTCCATGGCCTGCATTGTGTCTGGTTTATGTGCTCACACAGTTCATATCCATCGGATTTCAGGTCACTTCAGTCTCCTCCTCCTCGGCCAGACACTGAGCCCAGGCCCTGCCAGCAGAGAGGCTTCTCCCGTGGCATGCCATATGCTCCCAGAGCTGTACCCATGGTATGAATCATCTCCTTGCCCTAATAAATGCTTTAAAGTTACTTCTTCATTTCTGAAAATTGTTTCTCCCTGATAAAAAGCAGAGAGAACATTTGTTTCCTAAGGGTTGTGTGGGGGGCTCCTCAGTTTCTCAGTTTGTGTTGTCCCAGGCTGTGCCTAGTTTGCCTGTTCTGCTGCTCCCTTTTCCTCATGACAGAACGCCCACCCCACATCAGAGCCCCTCTCCTTGTCAGAGCAGTTGTCCTCTGAAAGCCAAAACCAGCCAGAGCACGCTCCCAGAGCAAACCAAGTGCTGTGGTGATCAGCCTTTCTGTGTTTTTCAAAATCCAGCAGTTCCCAGACTGCTGTTGCTTCTTCTTACTCAGTTTCTCAGAGGAAAGAGCAGCTCTGACATTGCCAGGCTGGTTTACAAGTGGTCTTCAACATCATTATTTAGTGACACAAATATTTTGATTCCCTATGTGCGATTTGTGAACATTTTCTTTGTATTTTCTTTGTAGGATATGCATCCCAATCCCTTTCCTGTCCCAGCTTACCCAGTTAACCAGCACTCTCAGCAGGCTTTCCAGCAGCCCTACTGCTCCCCGCCGCAGTTCCCGGTGCAGCAGCCGCAGAGGGTGCCCAGCAGGTCAGTGCAGTTACTGATGGGATTTCTTGTCCTGGCCTTCACTCTCGGGAGCCCTGGGCTGTTCCATCACACATCGTGTGCAAGCAGGGCTGACTTTTCACTGGGAGAAGTTTCTCCTTCACCCTGAAAGGCGGTGCATTCATCCCACGCTGTCGCTGTGCTGATGAACGAGGCTCAGGGCACTGCTGGGGGGGGGCAGATCAGCCCAGCAGGTTAAAATAATCACTGTGAAAGCAAATTACTCAAAAATCTGTCATTGTGCTGGTTTGTGAATGTTATGGCCAAGTGCAAAACCATTTCTCTTAACTTTTGAACAGACAGTTTATTTTTATCTTGCTTTTTGGCTGTGTTTGTAAGATGCAATGCTGTGCTGTGACACACAGCCCCAGGAAGTGCCAGTCACTGAGTGGGAGCATCCTAATGTAGCTCATGTTGGCTCTTGGGCCACGGGGCTTTGCAGAATTTTGGGAGAAAAGGTGAGTTTTGACAAGTGGGGGTTCCCAGAGGATTTCAGGCCGTTGAAGGCACACCCTGAGCACGGCACACTGAGGATGGGTTTGGTGTGGTGGCAGGGAGCTGGCAGTGGTCAGGAGGGGTGGGAGGGCACTGGGCACCGCAGGACTGACCCCACCTCCTCTGTCCCCCCGCAGGCCCCCGCCCCCGCAGCAGAAGCTCGTACCTCAGGGAGCGCCGGCACCGCAGCAGAAATGTTTACCTCAGGGACAGTACTTCCCTTCCCGACCGGCACCTCTGCCTCCCAAATAGCTTTGGGCTTCCTCGGTGTGAGCTGGCCTGCTGGCTGTGACAGCTGAACCTGCAGTTCCCCTTCTGGCATCCCACGGCAGTGCCGGCAGCCTCGCTGCTGCAGCCTGGGACAGGGCAAACAGCGATCCAAACCAGGAATGTAGAACTTTACACTCCATAAATACCTCGACCAAAGCTCCAGGGACTGAGCCAGCCAGCCCGTCCCTCGCTCTGTCCAAGCTTTGCCACTGCAGCCAGGCCAGCAGCAGGAGTGTGGCAGCCTGCAGGGAAATAGTCCTGCAATCCAGCACCTGGGTTTGGGTTCCCCATTTCTGCCACGAGCCCTGGTAAGGAAATTGTCTGACTTGTTGTTGTCTCTCTGACTGTGCAGTAAGGAATTGGAGTAACCTGTTTGCAAAGCAAGGAGATCTGGTCAGTTAATTTAGTTACTCTGCATGGACTGGGAAGTGTTTCCCACATGCATCTTAAATGCATAAATGGAATGAGGTCTCAGAGGACTATTTGAGGAAGAGAGGTCTATTTTAAACATGTTTATGCATGTATATATGTTTATAGATGCATAATAATGCACTTAAATTCTTAACTCCATGCTGACTGACACTAAGCTGTGCTATAGGAGCACTGAGTTTAATGCTTTTTAATTAGAGAGTGGCAAAATGAGACTCCTGTACTAATTCCCACTAATACACGGATGGGCAGTGACGATAAAGGTACGAGAAGATGGCCGTATTCTGGTTTTAAAAAATGGGGTTCTGTTAGGTTTTAATTTGGGTCTAAAGACAGCAGCAGTCCCTGCAGAACACTGGGAAGCAGGAAGTGTCTCTGCCTGGACCACCAGAGGTTCTCTGAGCACTTTAAATGGGAACCTGGTGACTGATGCACTCCCTCTTTTAATACCCAAACCCTGGTAGTGCCAGTCGGGATGTCTGGGCTGCTGTGTCAGGCTAGACTGCCCTCTGCTCCTGCACCATGGGCTGAACTCCTCCTGAGCAGAGGTGCTGAGCATCCACCGTGCTGACAGAGGGAGCTGGAGATCCTGATCCCATGGTGCTGTGGGTAGAAGCTGGATGTTGTGGTCAGAAATAGAAATCTATTGCACAACTTGCTAAAAGTGAGGTTCTATTGCACAAATTTGCTAAAAGTGAGATAAGTGCTGAAGAGTGCTGGGCTGTTTCACTCTGTGCTCACCACAAGCACAGCTCAATCTGTAAAATCCCCCTAATATTGCCAAAAAATAATCTTTTCCTCTGTATATACATACATAAGTATATATATAGTGTGTGCAGTAATAAAATACTTGAACTCCTGTGGTTTCCCATAAACTTTAGACTAAGATTTATAACACTATTAAAATCTGTAAAATGTCACCTAGAATTTGACCAACTGTACTGGTGGGGGTCTCCTTTTTGTTCCAAGATTACTTCTTATTTGTGTTGCTGTGTCCCGCTCTGCCTGAGCGGGCTGTCTGTCTGTCTGTCTGTCACAATGAGCTCTGCAGCTGGATGCAGCCCATCTCCAGCCCTGCTCAGAGGGTGGGGAAAGAGGAGGAGATCCAAGGAATGAAGTCATCCAGAGAGATGTACTTAACTGTGTGTGTGAACTAAACTATGCTAAAAACGGTGCCTTTACTAGACCAAGAGTTTTTGTACTCGGAGCCCGCGCGCTGGAACAGCCGCAGTTGTGGAGGGCAGGGCTGTGTGCTTTCAGAAGCGATCCCAGGGACAGGAAATATCTCCAGTTTCTGGTGTTGAATGCTGAAGATGACTACTGACTTTGTTTCGTCAAGTGAACGGATACCTGGCCCCGGGCGGGGCCGTGTTCACCTCCAGGCTGGCCCCGCGCTGCTTTCTGGCCAAAGGGCTGTTCCTGATCCCTCTGTACAGACCCAAGGAGCAATAAAGATGCCAGTTTTGTACAAGTCTGCCTCGGCCTCTGCTTTTGGGGAGGGAGGGGCTGTTGTTGCCGGGGCAGTTGCCTGTGGGGCAGTTACTGGTGGCCGTGGGGCCGTTACTGGCCCGCCCGGGCTCCCTGTGTGCGATGCCAGCGCTGCTGCTCCTGCTGCTGCTGCAGCTGCTGCACGAGGCTGGGCAGGGCCCCCGTGTGCCCCCTGCCCACCGGGCCTGGGCTCAGCCATGGGGGGCTCTGTCCCCTGTGCCTGGCCGGCTTTGGTCCCAGCTCACGGTCCCACAGCGCCTGGGGACCAGCAGCAGAGGAGGGGCGAGGCTGGAGCAGGCACGGTGCTGGGGGTGCTGGGGGACTGGGAGTGGGGAGGGCAAAGTGAAGTCCTCAGCTGCAGAAGGGGGCTGGGGGAGTGCAGATGTGGCTGCAGCTGTAAAAATGTCACCACAGCAAGCTGCCAGAGCCCTGGTGCTCCCCCTTTGCTTGTTCACAGCAGGCCTCGCTTGGATCGTGCTATTTCCAACTCCCTGTTCCCAATTCTCCCCCTCTCTGCTTTCTGTGTGCACAAGGATGCAGTGTCCTACATCCTGAGGATTGAGGGGAGGCCATACACCATCCACCTGCAGCAGCAGTGAGTTGACCCTGATGTTTCCCTCACTGACAGCAGCTGCCCTGCTTCCTCATGGCTGCAGGACCCTCGAGAAGCTCTGGGTGATGGATGATGGTAATGGTGCTTACAGCACCTCACTTTGCACCTCTCTCTTGCAGTGCCTTTTTATCTGATGGTTTCCAGACTTACGTGTCCAGCGAGCAGGGGTCTTTGCAGGCTGGCTCTGCCCACGTTGAGGTAACCTGGCCTTGCTTTGGGCTGTCTGTGCTTTCGGTGTCTCTGCCCAAGGCAGCTGGTCCAGCTGGGTAGGGCATCACCATCCCAGCCATGGAAGGGACTCCCCGTGCTCTGTCACGTCCTAGGGAGGCTGTCACTACTGGGGGTACATCGATGGCTTCCCTGGCTCGGCTGTGACCCTCAGCACCTGCTCAGGGCTCAGGTAAAGTTCCAGCCCTGTCCCTGTGCTGCCCTCCCCGTGGCCACTTGCCTGGCCTTTGCCAGGGGTGCCCTGGAGCCTGGGCTGCAGCAGCTGCTGCTGGGGCAGCTCTGCAGTGCCCAGAGCAAGCGGCCAGTGCTGCCTCGCAGGGGTTTGCTGCAGTTTGAGAATGTGAGCTACGAGATCCAGCCCCTGGGCTACTCCCCTGCCTTCCAGCACGTGTTGTATCGAGTGAGTGAGGAGCAGATGGCAGAGGCCCTCCCAGCCCACAGCCCCCCCAGAGGAGGGGAGATGTTGGACAAGGCCCACGGGGACGATGAGGTGAGCGGTGCCTGTTTGTCAGAGCTGCTGCTGTCCCTGTCCTGTGAGGGGTCTGGTTCTGCTGGAGGCTTTGGCCAGACACTTGGACACAAACGTGGAAGGGACACTTGAGAAACACAGCCAGCAGCAGCAGTGAGGTGACCAGAGAATGCAGAACCTACTTTGAAGCCCATTTTCTCTTTTAGCCCCTCTCGGCCGCTGCACAATCTCCCAAATACCTCACAGTCTACGTGGTCTTGGACAAGGCTTTGGTAAGTCCACTTTTTCCTTGTCTTTGCCTGACTTCTGTGAGCATGGAAATGGTAACATTTCCCAGCTTTTACATGGATTTGTTTTCTGTTTTGAAAAGTTACGCATTCTGTGGATTTGTAGGAAAAAAGGAACATGAATTTGTAACTCATGTCTCAATCGTTTCAGTGTTCCAACGTTGTCATGCTTCACCCTGGTAAGGCTTGTCCACTCTTGTGTCTTCTTGGGTTGTTTTTCAGTACAACTATATGGGATCAGACCCAAATGCTGTGACACAGAAAGTAATCCAGGCCTTCAATTTAATCAACAATGTGAGTTTTTAAGTCTGGTTTGTACTACAGTGGATGGGGGACGAGGGGGATGTTGATGTTAGCAGTGGGCACCTCTCTTCTAGGTGCTTTTAGGTTTAGGAGGATGTTATGTAAAAAATTCCATGTTTCCTGAGAAGGCTTTTCCTCAGACGTGCCAGTCTGCCACAAAAGAACATCTTTCCCTGTGTGATGGCCACGTCTTGTGCAGATGTACAGATAAAGAGACAATTTGCCTTAGGGCAGCCAGACCCCCCTGCATTTTGAGGACTCCTGGGTTGCTTCCCTCCCTGATCTCACTGTCCCATTAACCTGCTTACTCTCAGGTGCTTGTAACAAACTTCCAGTCCTGTTCTTTACTCCACTGGTGATCTTATGGTTCACTTGTGTAATGAGAAGTTATTCCCAAAATCTGTAACACTTCTTATGGAGTTACTGGACTTTGGCTCAGGCCTGTTGCTGTATCCCTTTATTCTTTAGGTGTGTTCATTCTGTATGGCTGCAGATGTCTTTGAGGACTGACAGCAGCAATTGGCTTTTCCCATGTGTTTACTGTGTGCAGAGTAGTGACTCTGCATGAAGGGAAGGTGTGAGAGCAGAGGTTTCCTCTTTTATACTTCCAGATGTTTAATCCCCTTAATGTCACCATTGTGCTGTCCTCCCTGGAGCTGTGGGCAGAGGGGGATAAAATATCGACAGCAGGGGATACAGATGATCTTCTACAGAGATTTTTACAGTGGAAACAGCTGTCCCTGGAGCCACAGGCACACAACATTGCTTCTCTCTTAGGGTAAGATAAAGGTTCATTAGTGTTAAAGATTATGTTGTAGCAATTAGTCAAACCAATGTAAGTTGAAATATAAAGGATTCCTTTGATACATGCTTTTAAAAAAAATCTGTATTTCCTTAATGCAAATTACATAATTATATTTAATTACTTAAATCCTTAATATTCTTAAAGTATTTAAAGACGTTCCTCGTAGTGATGCAGCAGCTGCAATGGTGCCATCCCTTCCTTGGCACCCCCCAGGCTGAGGAGATGGGAGAGGTGGCAGCCCCCAGTCCCTGCCCAGCACCAGGCACCAGCCTCCCACCACGCAGACCCTGCCCCAGCTCCCCTGGGGACAGCAGAGCAGTCGGGGGCACCAAGGGGACTTGGGCTATCCAGACCCAGCCGAGAGAGCGTCTGTGGCACCAGCAGTGACCACTCCTCTGTTCCAGGTACAGGGAGCAAGGAGCATTCACGGCTGCAGCGGCTCCAGGAGGGGCATGTGAGAGAGATGCTGCTGCCACAGTGGCCCTGGTACGGTTCCCTTGTCCTCTGCCCGTCCCTCAGCAGCCCCACATGGCTGCGAGCCCAGCTGTGGGCAGCAGGATCAGGGCTGGATGGGAGCAGCTGGGAGGACCTGGAGCAGGGATCTCTGCTCAGCTCTGGCAGCTGATGTCTCTCCTCCCTGCAGTACCACGGCAAGGTGACGCTGGAGTCCTTCTCCACGCTGCTGGCGCAGGGGCTGGGCCGCAGCCTGGGCATGGACCAGGACAGCCCCCGAGGCTGCAGCTGCCCCGGGCGGGTCTGCACCATGAGCCCCCAGGCGCTGTGAGTTTGTGGGGCTGCAGGGGCTGGGCATGGCAGCGGGGGACAGGGGTGGCTGCGAGGTGTCCCTTGTCACAGGAGGCCCCTGCAACTGTCATTCCATTGCAAAAAGCACAACAAATTGGAATCAAAGACTCATGGAATCACTGAGGTTGGAAAAGGCCTCCAAGACCACCGAGTCCAGCCTTTGGCCCATTGCCACCTTGGCAAGTGGAGCAGAGCACTGAGCACTGTGTCAGCCCTTTCTTGAACACCTGCAGGGATGGGGCTCCACCACCTCCCTGGGCAGCAATTCCAGTGCCTGACCACTGTTTCATTGGAGAAATACCTGCGTTTATGCCTCTAAAAAGTAAAAAATAATTAATTAAATAGCAAATTAGGGCCCAATTTGACAAAAGAGATTTTTGCTCTCTAAAGTTAAGGTCCTTCAGAATGTTTTTCAACCTCTGTTAATAATGAGCTGTAGATCAGGTGAATTGATAGACCCCAATAGGGACCATCCTACCCTGTGCCAGTGTCTGGGCGGGCCCTTGACTGCACAGAGCTTTGGAGGGAGGGAGGGAGGGAGGGATGGTGAGTGTGTAACACAAGCTGATACCGCTGTATTTCAGACATTTCAGTGGGGCAAAAGCCTTCAGCAACTGCAGCTCCAGGGCCTTTGAGAGCTTCCTGAGGCGGGGCAGAGGCGCCTGCCTTTTCGGCAGCCCCCGCCTGTCCCGCCGGAGCGGAGCCCTGTGCGGCAACGGCGTGCTGGATCCGGGCGAGCAGTGCGACTGCGGCACGGCACAGGTGGGGCCGAACCCGAACCGGGACCCCGAACTGGGACCGGACCCCGAACCGGGACCGAACCCGGCACCGGGACCGAACCCCGAACCGGGACCCCGAACCGGTACCGGACCCCGAACCGGGACCGAACCCGGCACCGGGACCGAACCCCGCACCGGGACCCCGAACCGGGGCCAGACCCCGAACCGGGACCGGACCCCGAACCGGGACCGGACCCCGAACCGTGACCGGACCCCGAACCGGGGCCAGACCCCGAACCGGTACCGGACCCCGAACCGGGGCCAGACCCGGCACCGGGACCGAACCCGGCACCGGGACCGAACCCGGCACCGGGACCGAACCCGGCCCCGGGACCCCGAACCGGGACCGAACCCCGAACCGGGACCGAACCCGGCACCGGGACCCCGAACCGGGACCGAACCCCGAACCGGGACTGAACACGGCACCGGGGCCGAACCCCGAACCGGTACCAAACCCCGCACCGGGGCCGAACCCCGAACCGGGACCGAACCCGGTACCGAACCCCGAACCGGTACCGAACCCCGAACCGGTACCGATCCCCGAACCGGGACCAAACCCGGTACCAAACCCTGAACCGGTACCGAACCCCGAACCGGTACCAAACCCGGTACCAAACCCCGCACCGGTACCGAACCCCGCACGGGGGCTGCGGCGGCTGGGGAGGAGGTGCAGAACCCCGCGAGCCGCAGCACAGCGGGAGCAGCCCAGGAGGGATGGGTTTGGGGTTTGGGATGGGTTTGAGGTTTGGGATGGGTTTGAGGTTTGGGATGGGTTTGAGGTTTGGGATGGGTTTGGGGTTTGGGATGGGTTTGAGGTTTGGGATGGGTTTGAGGTTTGGGATGGGTTTGGGGTTTGGGATGGGTTCTGTGTGGCAGCCGTCTGGCGGCGGCCTTGCCCATTTGTTCTGTGGATATTGCACAAATAATACGGGAGAGGAGCAGGAGGAGAGGCTCGGGGGTACAACAAAATAACATGAGAGTTTGCCATGTGTCCCCAGGAATGCCTGAAGAACAGGTGCTGCACTCAAACGTGTAGACTGAAGCCAAGAGCAAGATGTGCCTCCGGATTATGTTGTAGGGGTTGTCAGGTAAAACACATTTTTATAATTATCACAGAATCGTAATTTATTTTGGACAAATATGTTCCATATTTGGAATTATGTTCCCATGCTGAGGGATAGAGCCAAACTTCTTGCTGTGCAGTGGGAAAGGTTCCTGGGGTTGGGTTTCCCAGCTCAGCTCGTGGGAAGCCCTGGGGGAGCATTACCGGGACTCCTGTCCCCGGCGGTGTCACACATGTGCGGCCACCCCAGCGCCTCAAGGGGGACCCTGAGGCCATGGAAAGAAGGGTCTGTGCGGGCAGGCAGGCGAGGGAGGCTGCACAGCTCCTCCTCCTCCTCCTCCTCCCCCAGTTCAAGCGGAGGAACTCGGTGTGCCGCCCGGCCGCCGATGCCCAGTGCGACCTGCCCGAGTTCTGCAGCGGCTCCTCCGCCTCCTGTCCCCCCGACGTGTTCATTCAGGATGGGCACGACTGCGGCCATGGCTCTGGCTACTGCTACCAGGGACGCTGCCGCTCCTCGGACCTGCAGTGCAAGCGGCTCTACGGGAAAGGTACCGGGCTGTGCTGGGGACACTGCCGTGCTCAGGGACAGGGACAGCAGCACGGTGCTCAGTTTGTACCTGTACTCTTCAATGCAGAGAGCAGGGCATCTGGAGAGAAGGCACAGCTCTAGGAAAGCATTTCAAGTTCTCTTTTGGCTCTAGTTGATAGAGTCCCCCAGTGCTTCACAGATAACAATGGAAAGAACAAAAAGCAAATTATTTTTTGTGGGCAAACTCAGTCAGAGAACTTCCCCGTTTTCTACTCCCCTGCTGATTTCTGAGGTTCAGGACTGCTGGGGGTTTGGGCAGGGATAGGTATGTTTTCTCTAATTAAATTGTGAAAAATGAAGTTATTAGATACCGTAATATATTCCTTTGTGTTCATTTTAGCTGTAACCAATCTTATTGCTAAACTTGCAGATTCAAGGAATGCTCCCATCATCTGTTACGAGGAGATTAACGGGCAGCAAGACAGGTTTGGGCACTGCGGGTTCAAGAGCAAACACAAGTACCAGCCCTGTACTTGGAGGTATGCTGGGGATGTAAAATGCATGTTTAATTGGGATTGGCCAGTCAAGAGAAGTGTCAGGACTCCAGTTTGTGGTGAGAGTTGTGAAGCAATAAATACCTCTGTGTGTGTTCTCCTTGATACGTTGTCTCTCCTTATGTCACAGATCCTCCCTTGGCCTTCCCCGTCCTGCTGATGTTTTCTCACCAGATTGTGGTGTTTAATGTTCTGGAGTCCATCAGGCAGGATCTGTGTGTGTCTGTGTGTGTTTGATACACATCCTGTACAAATTGCCTTTCCAGGGATCTCAGGTGTGGGAAGTTAATCTGCACGTACCCGTACCACAAGCCCTTCTCATCAACTGCTGCTGCCGTCATTTACGCCCAAGTGCGGCACCATTTGTGCGTGTCTCTGAACTACCTGAACATACCAGCGTGGCTGGACCCACTTCTGGTTCCCCCAGGGACAAAGTGTGGCTCTGGAAGGGTAAGGAAATATTTCATAATCATCTGAAATGACAAATAGAAACTGTAAATATTAACAAGATGATAGAAACACTTTTTTCTTGCAGCAGTGTGTTTGATATTTAAAAGCACTGTAAAAAAACATTGCATTAAAGGTTTGGTGGGGTGCGAGCACTAAACATGACCTGGCCCCAGGGCAGAACTGTGGCTTCTTTGTCTTTTTTATTTATTGTTTTTAAGTAGTGTGTTTTCCTTTGCACTGTGCTATGCACTTTACACAGTGCATAGCCTGATGCACTGAGTGCTGTTTGGGTGAGGCAGTGCTGGGCTGCAGCTGCCGTGGTTTTTCCCAGGTGTGTATAAACAACACATGTCACCCACTCTCGGAGCTGAGAATCAACTGTGACAGCAAAGCAAACTGCCACGGCCACGGCGTGAGTGCCACGGGGCTGGGAGCGGGCAGCACGGGGGGTGTGCAGGGCTGGGGGACAGGGACAGCACGGGGGGTGTGCAGGGCCAGGGGACAGGGACAGCACGGGGGACAGG
>NC_031790.1:3899080-3908872 GCF_001522545.3 Parus major
CCCCGGGGTCCCGGGGGGATGCAGGGGGTGGGAGAGGACTGAGGGGATCCTGCAGAGGGGAGGGAAGGGGCCAAGGTGGTGCCCAGGGGGACACGGTGACCTCAGGCTGAGGCACCGAGTCAGGGCCAAGGCACCACTGCAGGTCCCCCCACAGCCCCATCCGGGACGTGAACAGGGAGCTGGAGCCGGACCTGGAGATAAACCTGGAGCCAGACCCAGAGCTGGCCCTGGAGCTGCAGACAGACCTAGAGCGAGACACAGACCTAGAGATGAAGACAGGCACGGACCCTGCAGCAGAGCCAGCGCTGGGGCAGCACCACGGGCGCTAATTAAAGGTGCTGGGCAAAGCTGGTGTCATGGCCCTGTGGTTTTATGCTTATGTAGTTTGTGTTTTTTGTCAGAGTTAATCCTGCTCTTGGGGCCTAAGGGCCACAGCTGCTGAGATTGTCCCCTTTTCTCTGTGGGCACATGGGATTTGCCCATCTGTGAGGGCTGTGAAGCTGCCTGATGCTGGGGACTGTTCGGCAGGGACAGCTCGGGTGCTGTGGCTGCCTCTGGACCAGTGGATGTGTGTGGCTCCTGGCCCCCCTGTTCAGAGCTGGGGACCAGGGAAGGCCACTGCCCCGTGTGGTGGCCGTGGTGCCGGTGTCACCTCTGTTTTGCACGTGAAGTGCACGTTTCCTGCAGTGCCTGTGGACCTGCAGCCCACAGAGATGTCAGTCCTGCTGTTTGTACCCCTGGCCCTTCCCCTCCCGTGCACTCACAGTGCCTCCAGCCCCAGCACTCTCAGGGCTGCCTTTCCCCCAGAAAGCTGCTGTTTGGGAAGGCCCTTCTCAGAGCACCCTGCTGACCCCTGCTCTGGTGCTGGGACCCCAGCAGCAGCCCCAGTGACCCCAGCAGCAGCCCCAGTGACCCCAGCACCATGGGGAAAGCAGCAGCATCCACTGGGTTTTGTGCATCTCTGGCCAGGTACCAGCATGAGCTTGCAGCATTGACCACCCCTGAGCTGGAAGGCTGTCTCCTGCCTGACAGTCAGGTCAGCAGCCCTCTGCACACAGGTTTGGCATTGCCAGGGTGGTGGAGATCAGGAGATCCCCACGCAGGGACTATCCCGGGGGAGTGTGGCAGCCCCTCAGGGCCACCCTGGGAGGAGTCAGCTCAGAGCCCCTGGGGTCCCCCCAAGGCTTTCCCATGGGTGGATGCCCACGGGGGACAGAGTTTAAGTTTGCTCCACAACAAAGCCTTATCAGCAACCTTTAGCCGTGTTTGCTCAGACCCTCCGGCCATTGGGCAGCCAGGCCCGACCCCCAGGACAAGGTACTGCTGCTGGCTCAGCACATGCTGCCAGTGGGGTGGCCAGGCCAGAGCACAGCCAGTGTCCAGCAATGCAGGCCAGCGGTGACACCGAGGAGCCCCCGCTGCCTCTGGCACTGAGCAGGTTTCAGGTCTCCGAGGAGTTTGGCTTCCTGCTTCCCGACCCTCTGGTAGGAGCTGGCTGTGCCTCCCCGTCCGCATGCCGCAGGGAAATAGAGGGGTTGGTGAGCAGCTTTCTGGGGGAGCTTTGATTTAGCATTTTGCTGTAACACTTGACAAAGAACAATGAGGAAGGCAGGTGCTGTTTTGGCAGTTTCATAGGACAAACCCCTACCCTTTAAAATGATGGAAGTGGCTGCAGAAAGCAGCACAGAGGAGAGGTGAAGGAGCTCTGCCATTTACACACCGGCCTTGGCTCTAGAGGATTTTGGGGAGTGCAAGAAGGGCAAGTCTGTGTCCAAAGTGGGGCTGTTTTTTACAGGCCTGGATCCACAGTGGGACTGGGTGGGGACAGACAGATCGTGTTCACCATCCGTTAATTTGTGACCACACAGGCTCATCTTACAGGAGGGGGGAGCAGACACAAGCCCTCAGCAGCGGTGTGTGAGGCTGGGTGGGAGCCTGGGAACATTCACAGCCCTCTCTCTGCCTCTCCCCACCAAGACAGAGCTGCCAGCACCCTACGGCCCCTGGATGGACATCGCCCGTGAGCTGCCCCAGCTGATCGCGAGCCATCAGCTCCGCTCACGCGTTCGCCAGGTACCGTCTTCTCCTTCCTGCCTCCAGAGCTCTCTCAAACCTTGGTCTGACACTGCAGTGGCTGGAAAATGTGCAAAAACAACTCAGCAGCACAAATGTGTGCTGAGCCAGGACTGACAGCAGGCGACAGCAGAGTCTTTAATATTGGCACAGAAATAACTCCCTCAGCAGATCCAAGTGCTCAGAAGCCAGCAGGGGCTGGAGCAGGACCCCTCTAGGTGTCACAAGAACCATGTCACATCCCAGCCACACTCCCTGCCAAAGGAGCACAGCTGCTCCATCAGCTTCCAGTCAGGCTTGACCCTTTTGGCACACAGGGATCAGCTGCTCCCATGGGCATCCCAGAACCAGGAGGAGGGGCTCCTTTTGGAGGAAAATCCCGTGGATTACTGTCCCTCCTCACAAACCAGGAACAGTGCAGGGGGAGCAAATCCTGCAGAGCGGGTGGGAAGGAGGCTTAAAGGCAGGGGAGAAGCACTAGGAGGGTTCCCCCCGTCTGGCAGGGCAGCCCATCCACAACAGGGGCCTTGGCACTGGCTGGCTCTGCTCCTTGCTCCCAAGGGTTTCCCTGGCAGATGCCGCAGCTGAGCTGCCAGCACCTCCGAGGACGTGAGGAGCTGCACTTGGCACACCTGGTGCTCAGCTTCATCACCATGGGCTACGTCTGGCAGGAGGGAGAGGAGGGCACCGTGCAGGTAAAGGCAAGGTAAAGCAGGTTCACCTGCTCCTTGGGGCCTGGGAGCTGATGCTGCTCCCTTAGAACTTATCCCGTGGGAGCAAAGCCCCTTTCCTGTGGCTGCAGCAGGAGAGTGCCCACTCCTGCCTGGCACCTTCCTGCAGCCTGACAACACCCCCTGTGCTTTGTGCCACTCAGGTCCTGCCCCGAAATCTCGCTGTCCCCTACTGGGAGGTGTCACAGGCCCTGGGGCTCCCGCCCATCCTCAGCCACGCAGACTTTGTGTTGGCCAACTGGAGGAGGAAGGACCCCAACGGGTAAATGGGCAAATGCCAGCGAACAAAGCACGGTTCTTCCTGTGGCTGGGCAGCAGTGATGCTGGTGTTGGGGACAGACTGTCCCCAAACTGCTCCTGTTCTGCCAAAAACCCCTTCAATCCCACCTTTCCTGGGGTCGGCCTCATGGGTGTGGACACAGGAACTCCGTGGGGACATGGGTGTCTCTGGGAGCAGCCCCTGGGGCAGCTCCTCTGTTCCCTGCAGAGCACAGACTGTCACTAGAACAATTTATAATCTCTCTCTCTTTCCCTCTCTCATTTCCTTGTGCATTTGTTGGCCATAACTGAAATGTCTTCAGGCCTCTGGAAATTGAGTAAGTAGTTAATGCTCATTTATTTTCTAACGGTGTTGGTTTTGTTTGGATTGGCTCAGCTCTCCAGCACTGCTTGGGATCAACCTCTCTTGATGTGTGCACACATGAGCAGTGTTTGTCACACAGGTGCCACTGCCACGATAGCAAAGGGACTGGGCAGAGCCACTGGCTGCTCTGGCTGCACACAGCCAGTGGCCACAGGCCATGGGGAGGCCACGGGGAGGATGGCAGGGCCCCCTAAACCAGAGCAGTCCTGCTCCCCTTTCACTCTGTGCCAGCTCCTCTCTGCACAGGGTGCAGAGAAGAGGCTCTGGAGTCTGGCATGGTTTTCCACAGTGTGTAGGGAAATCCTGAGCTGCCACCCCCCAATCCCTCTGCTCGGCCCCTTTGTGCAGGAACCTGGACACGATCATTACCCTGCCTGGTGGAGAGAGCCTGCAGGGCTTCATCCTTGTCACCTTGCTTGTTGAGAAGGCAGCTGTGCCTGGCATTAGGGTGGGTACTGCTGTGTGCTGGGGCTCTCTGCTTACCTGCACTGTAAATGCCTGGGGTGCACCCTCAAGGTGTTCCTGTCCCCTGATCCTGGGCTGGGGAAGGGGCAGAGCTGGCATGGGTGGCTCCAAATGTCCACAACCACTGCACACAGACACCCTACCCACCCCAGCCCTTTGTGACCCGGTGCTGTCCCTCCTCCCCTCGCAGGCAATCAGCCAGGCCCTTGGTGCCGTCCTGCAGTGCGATGAGGACACCCTGCACAGAGCCCTGGAGGAGCTGGCAGGGGCCATCACGGCCATGAGAGAGGCGCTGAGGCAGATGCATGGTGAGAGCAGCTGGTGCCTGTGCCTGCTGCAGCTCAGCACATGCATTGGTGCAACTGCCCATCACCTCTGATCTGACTGACTTCCTCCTAGACCATGTGGATCCAGAAGTGTTCTACTCTGAGATCCGGATCTTCCTCTCTGGGTAAGTGCAGCCTGTTTCCCTTCAGAGCCACTGTGCTGGCAGCTCCCAGGGCTGGGGGGAGCTGGGGATGTGCAGGGAAGGGGCAGCACAGATGGGATATGGAGTTCCCCAGGGCAGGGTAGGGTCCAGCTTGTGTCTGGCAGTATCTTCCCCAGAGCATCATGATCCTGTCCCTCAGGAATTCCTAGGCACTGGATCAGTTGGGGAGGGATTGTGCCCAAGGGCTGGGGTCTGCCTCCCTCCAGCTTCTCTGCATCCCATGCTGCAGCTCAGCCCTGACAGCCAGAATTGGGCACAAATTAATCTTTCCTGCTATTGGCCCAACAGTTTTGACAGGAGAGGAGGAATTTCTGTTTACTTCCACACTGTGTACGCAAAGCTCCAAAGCTGAGCAGAGGCTCTTCTCACTGTGTGGAAAACATCCATAACAATCCTCCTGCTGCTGCTGTGTTACAATTCTGTCAGTTGAAAAAAAGAAAATCCCCCCCCAAATACTGAAAACACTGTTTGGGCAAGGCAGAACCACGGCCCCAAGAGCCCAGCAGAGCACATTCACCATCCCTCAGCATCCCTGTGGGGCTGCAGCATCTGCAGACTCTAGGTCTGGGGCTTCTCAGGGGGGTTCTATTTTTATTTCTCTCCACCACATCTCAGCATTCCCAAGTAAAAAGCTCCATGCACTGTGTTTAAGCTTCTCTCATTCTTTATGCAAGCTGACCTTGTCTCGATGGTCATCAGCTTAGGAAAACATGCCTTTTAAATTCCCTTCTGCTTATAAGAACTTCCCACTAGTAGAGATTACTATAAATACAATCCTGGGAGAACTAAAAATACTCTGGTATTTGATAATGAATCTATTTTCTCTGCAGTTTGTGTAAAATCTATTCCTGTAGCCCAACAGACACTGCAGCCAGTACCTAAAGCCTCATGGCACGGTGCATTCTGCTAAGGTCAACAGATACATATTTGTGCCAGGCACTTTACCTCCCTGAAATCATAACAATCTCCATTTGGGTGTAACTTCTCCATTTCGGCACAAGTGGGGCTGGCAGGATCTGAGTGCAGGGTGTGTGTGGGAGGAACCAGCAGTGCTGGCTCTCAACCTGCCCAGGACCAGCAGCTTCAGAGAGACAAAATCCCATCCTTGCCCTGTTATCTACAGCGATAGAGGCGGGTTGGCCTGACCTCTTTATATCTTTAAAAGCCTTTCAAAAGACATCACCCTGAGTAATAAGAACAAAGGAAAATCCAAACTCTGGGGGCTCAGAGGAGTGTTTGGGTGACTACCTGCTTCTCTCTGACAGGTGACTACCTGAATGGCTGCTGCCATCCAGGGAATTGATGTAAAGTGCCACTATTGCCACAAGTGCCCCCTCCTCTCTCACCTAAGGCAGCTCTGCTTGCAAAAACCTTCCCAAAGTGGAGCAGGAGGTGCAGCCAGGCAGGGCAATGTGACTCAGCACCCTGCCACAGGGTGCTCAGCAGGGCATGGCGACCCCAGAGAACGCTCTTCTGGCAAAGGAAAATTAAGGATGTCTCCTTACACCCATGGCCTCATTGTGTGCTTTGGCACAGTGTTTGATTTCCAAGTTTATCTCCTGTTTGAGGAGGGCTGACATGGCTGAGTTGGAGGATGAGCTCCATGGGCTGGGCCAGGAAAGTTTTGCTCAGTCTTGCCAGCCCAAGGTCCCTTCTCACAGGCCCCTGTCCCCAGCCCCATGGCTGCTGCCTGCCTGACTGCCGTGTCTCCTGCTCAGCTGGAAGGACAACCCTGCCATGCCGCACGGGCTCATCTACGAGGGGGTGTCCCCACAGCCCTTGGCGTACTCGGGGGGCAGCGCGGCGCAGAGCTCGGTCCTGCACGCCTTCGATGAGCTCCTGGGGATCTGCCACCGCCACGACAGCGGTGAGCCACCAGCTTCTCCTTTTCCAGAGCACCAGCTTCTCCTTTTCCAGAGCACCAGCTTCTCCTTTTCCAGAGCACCAGCTTCTCCTTTTCCAGAGCACCAGCTTCTCCTTTTTCAGAGCAAGTGAGGGGCAGGGGAAGAGATGAGCCAGAGCGCTTCCCACGACTCTGCCAGCTCTGTCAGGCAGGACCTGTGCCCATTGCAGACCCTGGCTGGGACCAGGGAGGAAGGTTATAAATGGGACCAGGGAGGAAGGATGGCTTTGGCAGGTGCTTCCTCACCACCATAAATTCACAAAAGCACCCATTTGGCTTCTTGCATGTCAGCTTCTTGCTGAGGTTCTCTATGGGCCCAGAGATGAGGGAGCAGAGCATGTAGGCATCCTGCCAGTAAGAGGCCATTCATAAAGCTCCACGTTAGTCCAGCCCACAACAGAAATATTTACCAGAAATTAGCAAAAACACTTTACTAGCAAAAAAAAAAACCCCAAACCAACAGGCTGGGAGGGCTAAACTCTGCCTTTTAGGGTTAGCACCAGCCTCAACAGAGCACTGACCTAATATGGGTTTTGTTTCTCAGTTTGGAGGCAGAGCAGAGGCTGTGCAGGCTGTCAGGGGTCCCTGCAAACTGTGCCAGCACCACAGCTCCAGGCCAGCTTCTCTCCTAGAGGGTCAGGGCCTTTAATCCACTTACCCACAACTCACTCCTTCCTTTGCTGCTGTCTTGCAGCTGCCTTCCTGCACAGGATGAGGGACTACATGCCCCCGCCCCACAGAGCGTTTGTGGAGGAGATCCGGGGTGCCGTGTCCCTGAAGCAGCATGTGCTGTCCTCGGGGGATGCGCGGCTCCGAGCCGCCTTCAATCGCTGCGTGTCTGCGCTCACAGACTTCAGGTCCTACCACATCAGCATCGTCACCAAGTACATCGCCACCGCTGCGGCCAAAGCCAGGGCCAGGCGGGCACAGCCGAGCGCCAGCGCCCGCCCCGCCGTGGGAAAGCCCCCGTCTGCCCTGGAGGATAAAGGAACCGGCGGGTCCCACATCTTCAGCTTCCTGAAGAGCATCAGGGACACCACCAGGGAGGGGATGATAAGTGCCTGACCTAGCCCGAGGGTTGCCCAAAGCGGGGCGCAGGAGGCCAAGGGGCTTTTGGTGTCTGATCCAAGATCCAAAACCTCGCATCAGCATCGGCCATCCCACCCTGTGCACGTCTGGGACATGAGGGATGCTGAGAGAGAGCGCTGCTGCCTCCCCCAGCAGGCACTCAGCGAGCTCAGCATCCTCCCCTGGCACCGGCATGGGCACAGTGTCCTCCCGTGGAACTGGCGTTCACACATCGCCCCCGGCTCCCAGGGGAGAGCTGTTCCCTTCCAGCCCCGCTTCTTCCCCGCTCCGCCCCGGGCGGGGGCCGCAGCTCCGGTCCACACGGGTGGGTTACACGGACGAATAAAGCGGCGATTCCCGACCCAGTCCGCAGGCAGGGCCGGTGTCCGCCACGAACTCGCAGCTTCTCCATCACCAGGTGGCGGCAGAAAACCGCGTTCGGCTGCGACACGGAGCGGGCGGGGGAGCTGGGCACGGGTGGGGAGAGAGGAGAGAGAAGGGATGGGGAGCTGGGCACGGGTGGGGAGAGAGGAGAGAGAAGGGATGGGGAGCTGGGCACGGGTGGGGAGAGAGGAGAGAGCAGGGATGGGGAGCTGGGCACGGGTGGGCAGAGCAGGGATGGGGAGGAGGGCATGGGTGGGATTGGGGGCGTGGAGGGCGGAGGGGTTCCGGGGACAGCGAAGGGCGAGAAGGAGCTCCCGGCTGTGACCTCCAGCCTCTGGCACCCGGCCATGGCTCCTGTCCATCCACACCTGCAGAGTGACCGTGGTTACTCCACAGGGGAGTCCAACACACACCACCTCTCCCGTCGTGAAAGCGACGCTGAAGCCGCTCAAACCCAGCCGCGAGGGGAGTGTGGATGAAAGAGAGCCAAGCTGTGGGACACATGCAGGGTGTCCAGGAGGCTGCTGTTCATGGGAAGAGGCTGTACCGAGGCACAGGGGCTGCTCCCCAGGGCCAACTCCATTGCCCCTCCTGGTTCATGAAGGGCTCAGGCTCGTAGGGGCAAAGCTGCAACACTGGTGGTCACACGGGCTTCACTTTAAGTCTCAGTGATAATACAGTGTTGTAGTAAGGGACATGGGGACACATGGCTTCCCCAAGGGGCCAGCACAGGAAAAATACTTCTGACAAAGCCCTGATCCTCACTCGGTACCGGCAGCAGAATGCCACCCAGCCTGGAGCCAGGGTCATCCCAGTACAGAGGCTGCTCTGACACAGAGCCGTGAGCAGCCCCTGTGCTGCTCCTGCCTGGCACTGCCTGGCCCAAGGCTGCAGGAACAGCTCCCCTCTCACCACCCAGCTGGGCTGAGTGGGCAGAGCCTTGCAGCAGGAGCGGTGCTAAAGAGTTTTTTATAACCCCAGGTGCCCATGTTGCCATTTTCTAGCAAGTCAGCGCGCTCAGATTCCTTGGAATTTGCACCTTTAGGGAAATCAGGCCATATGGCTCTGTTTTGCCTCCCCAGGTTTTGCTGGCACAGACAGCAGAAGCAAGATTCACACCCAGTCAGTGTCTTGGTGCAAAAATAGCACTGGCCCCTTCTTACTACCAGAAGAGAGTCAAGGTCCTTTGAAATGAGATGTTGTTCCCATAACAGCAAAAACAAGCCCAGCACACTGTAGCTTGAATTATTAAACTCTTGCTAAATTGTATTTTGTGCTCTTTTTTTTAATATAGCCCTAAAACTGAGGCTTCAGAGATGACTTCAGTAAACAACCCATGGGAATGTGTCAGCACCTTTAAATCTTTGCCTGGCACCGCTCCTTCCACTTGATCTTCATTTCTGAATAGCTGCTGCATATTTCATGTAGGAAATATTTCATCCCCATGATTGTCTTGGTCTATTACATTTCGGACCATTTCAGGAAAACAGCAAACTTGGACCAGGGGAAAAATCTCTGGATGTAAATGAGACACGCAGTCAGGACTGGAGGGAGCTGGGGCAGGCTGGCCCTGCGGGGCACAGGGACTCCACACGTGCTGCAAATGCCCAAACCCCGCTGGGCAGGAGCGATGCTGCTGCCAGGAAGGGCACAGGACCCCCAGCAGGTGGGTTTTCTTCCTTCTGCAGACTCCTGAACGTGCTGCCCCGTGCCATGGGGTCAGGAGCAGGTCCTTAGGAGCACGGAGGATGGATTTGTGTCACCTCACAAGAGGGGAGATGGAAAATCAGAGAGGTGTCAGAGGCTCTGGAGAGCCAAGGGGTTTCCATGCACTGGAGGGCACAGTCCCCTTCTCTCAGTGAACAAGGAAGGTGCCTAAGAGACTGCAGAGGAGCCAGCCTGCTGTGTTCCCCTTGCACAAACCCCAAACCCCACTGTCCATCCTGCTGTGTTCCCATACAGCAAACCCCACTGTCCATCCTGCTGTGTTCTCCAGCCACAAACCCCAAACCCCACTGTCCATCCTGCTGTGTTC
>NC_031790.1:3909635-3916472 GCF_001522545.3 Parus major
TCCTCTCCTGGCAGCCTGTGACAGCTGCTCCAAGAGAACTTTGATTTCTCTCTGTTTTCAAACCATTGCTGTCTAACGTTGATCACAAGACACAGACATCTAAGGTCTCAGGTGCTTCCTGACTGGAAGCACATGGCATTTAAATAATTTATGCCTGTGCCTAAAAATGGCACCATGTGTTTGAGCATCCTCGCTGCATCCTGCCAGTGGGAGCTGTGCTGCCACAGGCTGCCAGCCTGAGGCCCCACTCTGTCCTGAAGAGTTTGAGGGTTTGTTCTGCCAGGCTCTGGGGGAGCCCAGGATGTGTGGGGTGAGTCCAGCCACAACTACCCATCACCTCTCCTGAGCACCAATGTCCAGGCTCTGCTGCTCTCTGTCAGACCCCAGCAGGGACAACTGTGCACTGGGCAGGGTTATTTCTGCATTTCTGCAGCTCTGTAATAGAATTAATGTTATTTCAGCAGGGGAAAGCAGCAAAGAGCAGACTCCCCTCCCTCTTTCAGAGATGCTGTCCCCAGACCTCATCTCCGCAGTGAGGCCGGGATGTGCAGCCTGCCCAGGATCCACGGGACTGGGAACAGGATTTTACACCAACCCCCTGAGCCCAGCAGTATCTGCTGGGTCAGCTGGGACTGACCCCTGCCAGGGAGTGGATGGAAACACAGGAGAGATGTCACAGCCCTTGTCCACATCCAGAGCAGCAGCTCCAGCCCCAGATTGGCACCACCCACACAGAAATCTCCCTTATCTCTGGAGCCAGGCCCTGTCCCTGCAGCACCGAGGCACACGTTCCCATTGTGGAGCTGCCACTCAGAGCTGCCCAGCAGCACAACAGCTCTTCCAGCCACATTTTGGAGTGTCCACCTGACTCCTGACTCCTTTCTTCTGTTAAGCAGAGATTTTCCCCATGATATCTGATGGTCAGACCTGTGTGATGGAGTCTGGTGCACGCCCAAGGTGACAACAGGAGACCTCACCTGGGCACACCTTCACTGCACCAAACCTCACAGAGCCTCAGGAGCCCTGGGACCAACCCACAGGAGGTGGCCAGCCCTGCCTGCCAGGCTCCCTGGGCCATGCCCAGCTCGTCATCCCACCCACACTGGTGGCTCACACTTTCCAGCATTCTCAGTCACTTTAGCCCTGGGTCTCTCCTTGCCGTGCCTGGTCTCACCCAGGTCACCAGCCACTGAGACAAATCTGTGCAAAAGTTCCTGAGCTGCCCATGGGCCCTGGCAGCCCTTTCCTGGTGCTGGGCTGCCAGTCCCTCTGCAGGAATTCCCACAGCCCCCAGGCACACTCAGCCAAGTGCTTTGCTGCTTTTGTCCCCGTGAATATTTGAAATCGAACAGGAATACAAACATTTGGATTCTAGACACTTCCTAATTCCAGCTTTATTTATCATACTTGGCTCTGCTCCTGGAGCCAGGGCCAGAAGAGGCTCTGAATGATTTAAGTGATTTAACATGCTGTGCATAGATCAATCTCACTCTCCCCTCCAGACACAGGTTTCCCTTTGTGGTTTGCTGTACACTTATTATATCCGTCAATATCTAAGTAATTAAAATCCCCCATTATCTGAGTCCTGGCTCCCTTACAAACTCCTCATAAGCTATAAACTTGCTCATGATCAACCTCCCTAAAGTGTCTGGGAGTCTCCAGCCCCATCTCAGGGTCCCCAGGCTGTTGTTTCACTGTGAAGGTCCCACTGGAGCCATGGCCAATTCCAGTCTGAGCTGTGGCTGCTATTCCTGGTGCCAGATTGTTCATTCCCAGCCCCATCTCTCTCCACTCACTGCTGAGTTTATCTCAGAGCAACTCCCCCAGCTCCTGCTTCACTTGTGCTGCTGGAGCAGAGTTTGGTCCTGCTGCATTCCCAGGAGAGCCCAGGGGCTGCCAGGCTCTGAATGCCACATCCCAAACTCTGCCCTGCTGCATTCCCAGGAGAGCCCAGGGGCTGCCAGGCTCTGAATGCCACATCCCAAACTCTGCCCTGCTGCAGAACCGATTGCTGCACCTTGGAAAGGCAGCAAGTCCCCAGTGCTGTCACACCTGTGGCCCAAATGTCCCCACACTGTGGTCAGGGACCATCCCAGGGCACTTCTGGGGGGACACTGCCTTGTGTCAGGCCCTGGTCCTGCACACCTCAGCCACAGGTCTCTAAAGAATTTATTAATAACAACCAAGTTTGCCCTGTAATTCCCACTGGGAGGGATGTGAGAGCATGGAAGATAATTGCCTTCACCCTCTGGTGCTGCCCCAGAGCTGAGGCTGTGGCCGGAGCACGGCGTCCCTCGGAGCACTCAGCCTGGCACAAACAGAGGGAATCTTATCTGCACCTGGGGAAGGGCTCAGCTCTGCACAGTAACTGCAGGCCAGATATGATTACAGACCATGACTCAAGGCAAAAAGTGCTAATTACAGCAAGGGGGAGGAGTGAGGAGCTGCTAAATTACACCTAATATGGAGAGGGAGAACAGATTGAGAAGCCACCACTGCTAAGAGGATGACACAGGGCTGGGAGATGGTGAAGTCTTCATTATCAGATAAAGGATGCCCAGAGAGACCTTTGGGAAGGGGGTTTATTTCCCTGAATTCCTTGGTGTCTGGCCAGTGTTTGTAAAACACTGCACTATTACAGCTGTTGGTAAATAAAGAAATCAGAGACCCAAACATTGGCACTAGAATAAAAATAGCTTCGTGTGGGGCAAACAAAGGGTGGGAAGAAGACACAGGCAGGTCCTGACCAAGATCTCATCATTCCTCTGCTGCCCAGCCAGGCTGGGAGCGGGTTTTGGCCAGTGCCTGCACAGGGGCACGTCACTGGTGCCACACTGAGGATGTGCCAAGGCCTCTCAAATGCCTGTTTGCCAAGATAATCACCACAGCCCGCAGCTGCCAGAGCTGGCAAACAAGGGCAAACACTGATACTGGTGTCCCAGGAGGCACAGTGAAGCTGTGAGGCAATCCCTACCCGGCATCCCAGGAGCTCCAGTCAATCCCATTGCTTAGAAAAGAGAAAAAAAAAAGAGACAAGGCACTGCTATTATTGCAGTGAGAGGCTGTGTCATGCTGGGCTCTGCAGCTAAATATATTCGGTGTTTACTGTAAGCAAGGACAGTGGGAAGCCTTCCAAAACAGCACAGGGGCTGCTCCCGTTTTTTCAGCTATCAATCACACCCAGCTCGAGCCGTTTATATCCTGACACAAATGGAAAGTATTTTCCCAGTTTAATTTCTCCTGATCAAAGAAACAATACTTCCTCAACAGAGAGGAGCCCCACAGGCCTGGGGAGGGAAAGGAGTCCCGAGGACACTGTTTGCCTGAGGGGACGTGGGACACAGCTCACAAGCAGATGGGGCATATCAGGACAGCAGCCCAGGGGCAGCTGGCCCAGCTGTTATTCCTTTCTCTTCCCCAATTAATTTGCCAAACGAGAAACCTGGTGTTTTACCACGTGCCTGCCAAACGCAGTGCCAGGAGCACCCTGACACTGCCCCAAGGTGTGTGGACCCCTCTGAAGCACCAGCATCCTCCTCCCCAGCTGCTGCCATGACGAGAGAGCCCTGCAGAGGGGCAGGATTCTGGGGTCAGATATCTGTTTACTTGCTCTGTAAGATTTCCCTAAACAGCATTGGAAAGTTCTCCTCCCACGAAGCTCGTTGTGGCCGGAACTGATTCAGCTTTCTGCACACGGGGTCCTGGACATGAGCTCACTGGCCTCAGCTACTTCACGTCACACTCAGCTCTGTTTACTGACAGACCACACATTTTATTTCTATCTGTGCCCATCAGAGTGGTGTGAGCAGGGCTCCCAATGCATCCCCTGATCCTTGGCTCCCTCAGTCCCACACGGACCCTTGTGATGGGCAGATTCTCTCCTCAAGGCAGACACAAAGTCGGATTTACTTCTCCCAGGCAGGTGCAAACAACTCCAGAGCACAAACTGCTGCCTGGGCTTTTGGTTCAGCCCCAAAGCACTGAGGGCTCAGAGCCACCAGAGCTCAGGCTCACCATCAGCACTTTGCTGCTCAGCCAGACCCTGCCAGGACTGCAGAGCACAGCTTGCTATACACACAGCATCACCCCTCTCCCCTTCCCTCCCCTCCCACACAGACCTAAAATCTACTGGCAGCTCTAAACTGGTTCTTTTTTGTCTGAACTGCTGCATAAATAACCCGAGAGACAGCCTGAAGCCCCTGCATACTGACACCTGACAGCGAGTCAAGGGCAGATCTCAAGAACAAAGACAAGGCTGCCATGTAAACAAGGCATTGGTGGGGAAACATCTCGGAGGCATTGCTGTGAGAGTTAAATACGTCTGAGCAGCGGCTGTCAGCGGGCTGCTACCCATGTCGAGGTCACAGCACTTGGGCTGGTGGCTCTGAGTGGGGCAGGACACAAGGGAGAGCATTCTGTGCCCTACAGAGCAGTCTGTGCCCCACAGATGATTCAGGGTTCGTGGGAACCTCCCTGCTCCAGTTCTGCCCGGCTCAGACCTGTGGCAGGTGACAGTGCTCTGGTGCCTGGAACTGCCAGCCTTGCCTGGCTTTACAGCTCTGCTGCTGCTCTTTGAGCAGGGCTGACGTGTGCAGCTGGAGCCACTTTCCTGGGGAAAACAATCACTGGCAAAAGTTCAGCTACTGCCCATAATCCAGCAGCAGCTGCTGTGCCCTGGGGACAGCCCAGGCACAAGTGACACCCACGGAGCAGCTCCTGTCCCCCTGCAGTGGGCAGGATCTGCAGCAGGGCCCCAGCATGCAGAAAGAACCCCCAGACACCCAGACACAGCCAGCAGCCCCTGGGGCTCAGGCATGGCCACAGGGATGGGAAGGGGATCACAGAAACTGCTTCTCTAGCAGCTACAAAGAGAAGCTGCTGGGCCACCAGAGACGGTGGTAGGAGCCAAACACCATCTGTTCTCTCCCAGGAACTCTTTTGTTAGTGGAGAAATGAGCTACAAGGCTGATAACTCCACACCACCAAGCTCATCTCCCAGACGATCAACCCAGCATTGACTCCCTGATAATTCCCCAGGGATGCAGCTTTGCTGTTTCCCTCGCTCCCTTCCCGGTTTTCTCTCCCAGTTTTGTTACTCAGCTTCACATACCCAAACCTCGGCTGTTCCTCTCCAGAGCACAGCCAGGTCAGGAGCTCCCTCTGCCACCTCCCACTTGGCTTTCACACTAAATTAAGGAACAGAGAACTAAATTCTGCCCAAGAAGCCCGTCCCTCTGACCTTGGACCCGGCTTAGCCCTTTCAACACGAAGCCAGCGTTTCCCAGGCTGGACCTTTCAGGCACAGAGCTGGCCCAGGCTCTCGCTTGTGCCAAGCCCGAGACAGAGCCGGGAGCCTTTGGTGTCCCCTGCCCCTCTCGCTGACCCCGCTGCCCCTGGAGGAGCTCTGGGCACCGCAGCCCCGGCACCCGAGCAGCCCCAAGGCACAAAGGCACATCCTGCAGCAGAGGAAGCGGCTGCAGAGCGATGGAGCCCGGGGATCGGGGCACTGCGGCGCCGCTCCGTGCGACAATGGCCCGGCACAGCCCCGGGCACAGCCCCGCAGAGGATTTCCCGTCAGCTCGTCCCTCCGACCGCTTCATTCACACAATGAGAGCCTGGCAGCCGCAGCCACGGCTCCTCGGGACCTCCAGGAACATCAAACAGGAAACGGCACACAAGGAAAAGCGTTGTTCGTGCTCCAAACTTTCATTCCTGACCTGGGAGGAAGATGCTGAAGCCAGGATATTCAAATACTTTCCCTGGCTCCCATGGGAAGAGCAGGACATGGCGAGCGGGGTGGCACGAGCGACGGGCTGGTCCATCTCGGGGTGCTGCTCCATCTCCTGGTGCTGGTCCATCTCCCTGTGCTGCTCCATCTCCTGGTGCTGGTCCATCTCTCTGTGCTGCTCCATCTCCCAGTGCTGCTCCATCTCCTGGTGCTGCTCCATCTCCTGGTGCTGGTCCATCTTGGGGTGCTGCTCCATCTCACAGTGCTGGTCCATCTCGGGGTGCTGCTCCATCTCACACTGCTGCTCCATCTCACAGTGCTGCTCCATCTCACAGTGCTGGTCCATCTCCTGGTGCTGGTCCATCTCTCTGTGCTGCTCCATCTCCCAGTGCTGCTCCATCTCCCTGTGCTGGTCCATGTCACAGTACTGGTCCTGCTGGCACGTGCTCCCCCCTCACAAATTTATCCCACTTCAGCTCCCACCCTGCCCCACGCTCCAGGCATTGCATCCCCACAGACATGGCTCTTCTTCTTGTGACCCTGCTCTGGCTGGCAACCTCCCACTGTATTTCAGGAATGATGTCCCTTGCCATGTGGGGAGCACCACAGCCAGCGTTCCTCTTTGCAAGATGGTTTTCACAAGTCCCAAGCACCAGGAGAATGCACCTGTGGTTTCCTTACACAGTGAGCCCTTGCCTCCCCACACCCTCCAGTCCCCTGGGGCAGCAAGCACCCACAGCAGCTGTGTCCTCAGCTCTGCTTGGCTGTGTGCAGGGCTTCTTCCAAGGGGTTCTGCCCGGTAAAAGTGCCAGAAGTTTCTGTTTTTCTTCTGTTTCTTACCAGGCATGATTTACTTACTGTAGCTGGCTATCCTGTTATGTCCTGCACTGCATTATTAACTTGGTGATTGTACATTTAGCAGAGAATTTATGAGAAATGAGGAGACATTCATTATCAGTAACACCACAGACTTTACTCTTATATGGTCTCTGTGCACGGAGCTTGGCCCAGCCAGCACTCACCCAGCTCCAGCCATTCCCTGGGCTGCTCTGCACAGTCCTGGGGCTCCTCTGCACAGTCCTGGGGCTGCTCTGCACAGTCCTGGGGCT
>NC_031790.1:3916697-3925595 GCF_001522545.3 Parus major
CTCTGCACACTTCTGGGGCTGCATTCCCCTCACTTAGGCCAGTCCTTATTTTTTCCCTATTAGAATATTTTCTGATGGAATTTAACTGGCTGAATTGTGCAACCATGCCTTCTGCTGTCTGAAAACCAGTATGTTTTCCCTGTTTTCAGGCAGGGAGCTGTGTGAGGATTGTCTGAGACATATCTGTGCTTCCCAGCAACAGAACTGCAACAGAAATGCCCTTAAAATACCCTCCTTATCCTGAACCACTGACCTGGGGACAAATATCCGCTCCTTCCTGTACCTCTGAAGTGGGGACAAGTACCTGCCCTGTCCTGACCACAGGAGGAGTCACAAGGAACAGAGATGGCTCTTGGGGTTTGTGAGCAAAGGCTACAGCATCCTGCCGTGAGATTTGGACAAGTGTTCCCAGATGTTCTGTTAAAGAAACAACAAGCACAGAAAAACCCAAGCAACGGCCAAACAAACAGAAATTTCAGGTGGAGGCCCAGAGGCACACAAGTCCCACTGGAAAGAGGCTGTAGGCAGGCTGGAGCCAGGGCAGGCACTGCCATTTGCACAACCTGGATGTCTGACAACCTCCCAGGAATTTGGATTCCAAGAGCAGCACAACGAAGCAGCTCCTCCTTGACCTTAGAGCCATGCCACAGCTGTCTCTGCAGAGTGCTCCACCTTGGACACCTTTCCATCTTTCCCAGCAGACAGGGCCATTTCTGGCTCCTGAGAAGGGCTGAGGTTCCCCAGCTGCAGGCTGGTGGCAGCCCTGAAGTTCCAGATTATGGAAGCCAGGGAAAGGATGGGAAGAGCAGAGATGGCTGGAGGCTCCTGGACATTTCCCATTCTTAGGTTTTCATTGAATGACCTGAAGACAAAGCAAAAATCTAAATCTATCTAGATCATTATCTATCTATCTATCTATCTATCTATCTATCTATCTATCTATCTATCTATCTATCTATATCTATCTATCTATTTATCTATCTATCTATCTATCTATCTATCTATCTATCTATCTATCTATCTATCTATCTATTTATCTATCTATTTAGCTAGCTATTATATCTCACAGGTATCACAGGATATTCTGAGTGTGACTCTCTGAATGTCCCATGCCTGGCTGAGAAGGATGCTCCATGGGGCTGCTGCATCCTCTGATCCCGATGGGTGTCACAGACAGAGCAGGCTTTGGCAGCAGCCAGGGGAGGGAAAGCTATGCAAAACATGCCCCAGGGAACTGCCAGGCATGCCGGATTACCTTCTTTGGAGTGGTTTGGGAGGTTATATTAAGGCAAAGCAAGCTCTCTACAAGAGTTTGTGGTGCTGGCACTGGTGGCCCCAGCTGGCCCAGCACTCAGGGCAGCCCCAGGCTCCCTCCACTCCTGCCCCAGAGCTGCCAGCTCCAGCTCCCTGGCCAGTGCTGGGGCTTTCCTGCCAGCAGAACCCCCTGCACCCCTTGCAGCCCGAGCCCGTCACACCAGGAGAGGCAGAGCACAATTAGAGATGTGGCTGTGCCTCTCTGCAGATGCTGGGGATGGGAATTAATCCTCCCATTAGCGGGTGAAATGGAGCATTTGCGTCTCACAAAGCAATTACACAATAATAGCAGGAGAACGATGATAGAAATCACATCTTCTCTGAAGTTGCTCTCCAATCCAACACATGAATAATTCCTCCTAGGCATTACTGGGAAAGCAGTATTAAAAGACCCATATAAACAAAAATTACTGGAAAAAAAGACGAGACATGCTTCATCGCTCTGTCAGAGCCAAGCACAACTAAATTTATACAAAGTGGGCAGGGAAGCTTGAAGGGGCAAAGACATTTGTTAGTGCTCTGTGTGAGATGAGCTCACAAGGAACGCGTGCTTGATCTTGGCAGCTTTCTGATGTCTTACTCCTAAAGCATCAGCTTCAGTCTCGGTTTCCATGGCAGATACTTTTCTGAGCTTGTATCTTCCACAGATATTGCTAATTTATGCTGTCAGCCACATCTCTGCAAATACCTGCAGAGTGATTCCATGTGCAGTGGGAGTGGTGAAAACAAGGCGCACGTGAACCTGCCTCAGCTCTTGTTTTTTACCAGGGGACAGAAAAGGGTTTGTTTTCTTCAGCCAGAAGATTTTGGCTGATCTTCTGGCACTGAATTTTGCTGCAAGTGCCCTGACACTCTGTTATCTGTCCTGTGAAGCAAATCACTTCCAGCATTTCATCTGGACACGTGTTTCAGGCAGGTTTTCCCCCGGTGCTCGGGACAGCTCTGAGCTGGAAGGGTTGGGCAGCACTTGTGGCCCTGCTTCCTTCTGCTCCCCCATCACATTTCATGTTAGCAGAGTCTATAAACCACGAGATCTTTCCCAGGCAGAGATCCAGCCACACCAAACCTGTCCTATTTTCAGGGTGGATTTATCAGCCCTGCAAATGTTGCAGCTGATAAATTGGTCTCACCAATTTGGCAGCACAATGGCAAGGTGAGAGGCTGCATGTCTGGCTCTGCAAAGCTGTTTTTATACACTGAAGCACAGAACATCCAGGACACAAAAGAAGTTGTGAAAAATGTGTAACAAGTATCTCACACAATGCCAGAAGCACAGGAAGTGGTGGCATGTGCAGAGAGAGCTCATGCAGGAGCAAAGTCCTGGCAGCAGTGGGGAAGTCCTGGCAGGATACGGTGACTGCAGGGTTCAGGGCTGCTGCAGGACGTGCCCAGCAGCACCAATGGGTGAGTCCCAGTTCCCAGGTAGGAAAGTGGCCAGACACTGGAATGAGACCACTCCCCAGGATAGAAGCCTGGCAAGTCCTGGCCAGCTGGAAGTTGATCTGAGCCCGGATGGAGCTGGACTCGCCAGTCATTCTGGGGCCCAGGCAGCCACCTGCCCTGCTTGCACTTCACCTGGTGAGCAACAACTCCCAGCTAACCCCCTTCTCCTTCTGAGCCAGCACAAACACCTATACATGGGCTTCAGGTGAGTTCACCTCCTCACTGGCTTCCACTGGAGGGGGTCTATGGCTCAGACATAACCCCTCCCTCAGTCTAAACTCCAGTTTTAAAGTGGAATTAAGAGCTTCTGGGTGATGTTTTTTTAGATCTGTTCTTTGGTGTTGTCAGAGGTAATTTCTGCAGCTCTCTGGTAAAAAGGAAAGCCCCTGGTCCGAGTGGGATGGGGACAGAGGTTGTTCCTAGAGTCTTTCAGCAAGGGTGACTAACAGGGCCAGCAACAACAGTAAACAAACTTCTGGTTTTCCAAACAGAGCCTCTGCAGCATCCGGCTGCTTTAAAACATTAACCAAAATACACTTACCTCTGGCTCCTGGCCTTAAGTGACTTTTGAGCCCATGGCTATTCTGGGCCAGACTTGACAGGTGTCTGAGCCCAGCAGGGGCTGGGTCAGAGCCCTGTCCACAGGGTATCTCAAGTGAGAAGGGACCCGTAAGGGTCACTGAGTCCAGCTCCCTGCTCCTCACAAGAGCCAAAACTAACCCATATGACTAAGAGAGAGTCCTCCCAGCCCAAGGGCTTGTCACTGTCCAAGGGTGGTGTGGAGAGCACACACTCCTTTTGGAGCAGAGGTGAGTTTTCCTTCCAGCACTAATGACCATTAAATTTAAGCAAGAGGACACTGCGGGCAGGAGCAGGGCAGAGAACCGAGTTCTCTGTTCTCCCCCTGAGCCCATTGCCATGTGCAGCTGGGCAGCTGAGGGTGTAACAGCCAGGGCAGTCACCCCAGAGGATGGAATGGATCACCTGCCTTTGGGACAGCATTTGTCAGAAACTGCAGCTCTGTGCACTAAAGATGAGTTGCATCTGCTGGGAAGGAGCAGAAAGGAGCTCATGCCCAGACAGGAGAAGTCTGGCAGTGTTTGCTGTGGAGACTCCAGCCTCTTGCTAGCATTGCAACAGCTCTCACCTGGAGTTTTACCTGTTTATGGTACAATACATGGCGCACTCAGTGCTTTTCCCGTGCAGCAAGGGCAGGAGTGGAGTTTGGGCTACGCTGGCTCAGGTCCCACAGCGATGGGTGAAGCCTGGTCTGTGATGGGTAAAGAAAAAAAAGCCATTTCCGTGGCAGAAGCTGAGAGAACTTTTCATCTGGTCCGCACGACAGGAAAGTTGGCAACTTAAATGTTAAACTTGCCTGTGACTGTTGGGTGTTGACATCATCGTGATCTCACCGCTGTAACCGGAGCCCTCCAGCTTTTCCTCCAGCCTGCCTTTAAAAACCAGTCCCGGAGGCAGCACAGCACCCGTTCCTCCGACCCACATCGATGAAAGCGAAGCCGAGCTCCAGCGCTCCAGCCATGTCCACATCGCTGCGGGTGAGCCCCTCGGTCCACGGCTACCGCTTCGACACCGCCCTGCGCAAGAAAGCCGCGGCCAACATCTTCGAGAGCATCAACGAGGCGGCCCTGCAGAAACTCTTCAAAAACTCCGGGGACAAGAAGGCGGAGGAGAGAGCCAAGATAATCCTCGCCACCGACCAGGACATGGAGGAGAAAACGAGAGCGCTAATGGCACTAAAGCAGAGGAGAAAAGACAAACTGCTCCAGTTTCTGACATTTCGGAAATACTCCATTAAAGTTCACTGAACTGGCGGAGGGAGCAGAAATGGAGAACATTTGGTTACGGGACTGTTCGTGACCTCCTGCCACACGCAGCGTGTTCCGCTGCCCCGTGGGCCTGGGGACCTGCCAGGCCACGCACAGGGCTCCAGCCCTGCCACGAACTGCAGCTGGCAGCGGCACCGCCGAGGCAACGGCACCGCTGAGGCAGCGGCATCGGTGTCTGTGGGACATCAGTGTCCGTGGGACATCAGTGTCCGTGGGACATTGGTGGCTGTGGGACATCGGTGGCTGTGGGACATCAGTGTCCGTGGGACATCGGTGTCTGTGGGACATCGGTGGCTGTGGGACATCGGTGCCCGTGGGACATTGGTGCCTGTGAGACATGGCTGTGGGACATCGGTGCTCGTGACACATGGCAGTGGCACATCAGTGCTCGTGGGACATCAGTGCCCGTGGCACACGGCTGTGACACACCAGTGCCCGTGGCACATCACTGTGGGCAGCAGTCTGGTGGCCAGAGGCTCCCAGGGACAGCAGCTCCCTGCTGGAGGCCCAGCAGCCCTCGGGCAGCCGTGGGACGGAGCTGGGGGAGCCCACATACCCCGGTGTGACTCGGGACCGTCTCGATGGACTTGGTGCTCACAGAGCCGGTGCTTTGCCTGCTCAGCCTCTCCTCAAAGCATTTCCTTACAGCCTGAGCCCGTGCAGAGCCCCCTGCTCTGGACACCCAGCAGCTGCTGCCCCAGCTCTGCATCGTGAAATGCACCCAAAGCGTGGTGCAGCAAGTTCAGCCACCCGGGCACGCATCCAGAGACACTCTGCACAAATGAACCTTTCCTTCCCAAGCTGTATGTGTGCCGAAAAAGTCGTTTGCACAGAAGCAATAATAATGACAGATTTCCCTCAATTTACTGTGAAGTTCCCTAATATTGTGTTCACTTACCACTAACTCTAAAAATCTAAATATAATAACTACAGTTCTTCTCTGTGTAGGTTACAGTCACTATTAGATGAGTACTTACTTCACAGCAATATTTTATGACAATGTTATTATTATCTTGGCTATAATTTATTGCATACAGTGATGTGAAAACTAATAAATTATGAAGTAAATATAAATGATCTTGTCTGAAGTGCTCAGTTGTCCTGCAGTGGTGGGGTTAGATGTTTTTTCACAAAGGCAGCAGACTACCTGCATCTCTCCTTTATGTCCCAGGTATGGCTTTGGCAGCCCATTCTCAGGACGTGGAGCAGCTCCTGGCTCCCCCATGGCCCCACTTGGCAGCCTCAGCTTGGCCCACATTTGCTGTGGCAGAAAGGCCTCACCAAATTCACTGTTAATCAACCCCAATATCAGTTTCCCCTCTGCATCTTCTGCAGTGAGGAAAGAAAGGTGTAGAAAATGCTTTGGGGCCGAGGTGGGGAGCACAGCTCATCAGCCTCTGACATTTCTGCAGGGCAGAGAAGGAACCTGGGCTTGACTCCTTATCACCCAGAGAAACAGAAGTAAATTATGAAGTTTTGGCAGCAGAATGGGACTGTTTTTCTGCAGGTTTTGCTGTACTATCATGATAGACGATGCTGAAAGTACTTAAAAATAGCAAAGACTGGTTATTTATAAGTCTGTCCTCTAATAACCTGATGGTTTAGATAAAAACATTCCCATGACTCTGCTTAGAGCAACAAAGATAAAGCAGTTTGGAAGAGTGATAGCCCAGCTACAGTTTTTTTGACTACAGTAAGAACTCCAAATTGCCAATAAGTCAGGGAGACTGGAAATAATCTTTTAAGTCACATAATAGAATAGGCAATTATAATTTTTATAGCTGGAGTGGGATGCACGGTGATTTCCCCTCCCAGGAAGACCAGAGAGTAAACTGGTTTGGGATGAAGCTGTTTGAAAGCGCTTCCAAAGGCTTTTCAGAACTCTCTTGCTCAGAAAAATCTGTCTCAGAGCAGGTTTGCTGCAGAGGAAGTTGCCAGTTTTCCAGCATTTGACCTCTTCCAGAGCAGCATCCCACGCTGGCTGCAGCTGCTGCAGGCACTGGTGACACATCCCCACAAACCATGCACAGCGCCAAAAACGGCCTCACATGGACTGTTTCCAAAAGAACAGTGCCTGCCCACAGCCCAGCGCTGGGCACGCAGCCCCTCTGGGCCCCAGGGATGTCACACAGCTCCTCCTGCCTCGGGGGCAGCTCCTCCTGTGACAAACCCTTCCAGCAGAAGGCAGTGGGGCAAGGAGCCCTAAGCCCACCTACCTCTGGGGCATGTTACCTGCCAGGACCTGACCAGCCTGCTGCTCAGGATGCTCTGAGAACACCCTGCAGGGACCAGCCCTTCACCATCCTGCTGCTTCCCTGGGCCTGCTGCTGGGGCTTTGCTCCCTGCTCCCCTGTCCTGCATCCTTGAGGTGTCCACAATGCACCCCAGTGCTGGATTTGGCAGAGCCTTGTCACTCTCTGAGCCCCCAAAAGCAAACCCGGGTCCCCAGTGCCACCCGGGCAGCCCGGGCTCTCAACTGTCAACAGCCCTTCCCTGAATGAAGGAAGCAAATGTGGCAGAAGCCGTGCTCAGACTGAAATCAACAGCCACTGAAGTGCTGCTGGCACGGCCCAGGAGTGCCCAGTCAGTCCTGTTCACAACATCTGCATCACACGGCTGATAACATCTGCTGCCGGGGGACTTTATAATCCCTTTTGTCTCATTACATTGAAATTATGAGCCCAAGTGGTATCCCTGATAAATAAAGGCACTTACTAAGAAGTTATTGGGTATTTAGAGTGCAAGAAGGGCAGGTCAGCCGGCAGTGCTGTCACAGGCCAGAGCTGTCACCCGCAGTGGCAGCAGGACAGGGCGGTGCCGGTGCCGGTGCCGCAGACCCGGCGCCTGTGGCCGGTGCACGCCGCGCTCGGGCCAGCCTGGCTGCACCCCGGCCAGCCACAGCCCCATTGTCAGCATCCCCACACAACAAACAGAGGAAAAGGCTGTTCAAGGAGCTTCCTCCCTCCAGGAGCCAGGCGTTTCCATTAATTCTTCTCCGTGAGTCAAACTGGCTGTACGGGGTGTCCCCCGTCCCAGCATCCTGAGGAACATCTGAACAGCTAATTTTATCCAGCTTGCCCCGCTCAGCAGCCGTGCTGGGAGTGTGCTGGTGGCTCCCCACCACCTCTGCTGGCTGGGGAGAAACCACAGGAAGGTGGGACAGAAACTAGGGAGAAGACTTTTGGCAGAAGTTCTGGCTTAGCAGACTGGAGAAGGTGGGGAGCAACTCACAGGGTGCTGGAAAAAGGAAGCCCAGAGCAAAGGGGGTGTCAGTGACAACAGACCACACAGAGGTCCCACCCTCTGTCCCCTCCTCAAACACCCATCTCCATTTCCCCAGAAATGCCCATGAAAAGACGGGGTTGGAACAAGTCAACAGCTCAGCCTGAGCACAATGTTCAGGAGATGAGGATGTCTGAACAGCCAGTACCGTGACCTTCAGCTTCTGGTGAAATGCAGCACATGAGGCATGAGCAGAGTCCAAAGAAGAGCTGGGTCAGCCCTCAGCCAGCCGTGTTTGTGTGTGGGGAGACAAACTGCTCCAGTCAACAGCAACACCTCCCTGGCAGCTCCCCTTCCACACCACAACAGGCAAGTTAAAAATTAACCACCCGGCTGAGCTTCTGCTCTGCTTCAGCCAGAGGGACAAACTCTGCTTTGCAAAGCAGCAGAGTCACAGTCTGGGTGCCCCTGGCATTGGGGATGCCTGATGCCTGTGAAAACAGCCACAGATGAAGTGCATTTCATCTGCAGCTGATGAGGGTAAACCTCTGCTCTAAAGCAGGTTAAACGTGAGTGACAAGCTGTAAAGGCTGAGATTTGTGGATGTGTTAGTGTGGTTTTCACAGAAGAGAGCTGGTCTGGGGTTTGAAAGCATGAATGCCTCATATGCAGCAAAACGATGCTCCGGTGTCACTTTGAAGGGACAGACAAGGCTATTTATGAGAAGAAAAGCCTCTGTACTACTGCAGGCAACAGGAGATGGCACAGTTACCATTTATCTTCCCTAAAAACCAAAAGTTGGGCCGTGACCAGAATCTTAACACACAACCCTGAAGAAACCTTTATTTCCTCTGAGCTGCAGCCTGAGTCAGGTCCTGTGGCCGAGGCTGCTGTGCCGAGGGAGCTGTGACATTTCCTGGCTGGGGGTCCTGGCTGGGGGTCCTGGCTGGGGGTCCCGGTCAGTGAATCCGAGCTCAGGCAGCGGCATCGCCCAGACTGCGGCTCCTCTGTGCGCATCAGCCATCCCCATCCCATCCCCATCCCATCCCCATCCCCATCCCCATCCCCATCC
>NC_031790.1:3926285-3943168 GCF_001522545.3 Parus major
CCCATCCCATCCCCTCCCGGGACACTCATCCTGCTGCTGCTCCGTGTCCTCCCCCGCGGAAAATCCGCTCCTTGCGGTGACTGAGCGCTGCCCCGGGCCTGGGCAGGGTCACTGATTCATTCTGCTGCATCATTTCCCAAAACAGCCGCCTGGGAACAGCGAGCAGCGGTTCTGCTGTGCCGCTCCTGCGGAGCCCTGCCCGCTCCCCCCGGATCCTCCCGGCCCCGGATCACGCTGGAATTGGCCCTGGGGGCCGGGACTCAGCACTCCGGGAAAGGGAATTCCCAGGGTAGCAGGCGGTTCTGCGAAAGCTCTCCCACAGCACTCCGTTTATAAAACGCTCGTGCCCATGAAAAGGTGGATTTCCACTCTGCAAAGTAGAGATGCTTTAATGTCTCAAGGAATTAGGGAAAATCTGACTAAAAGTACCTTCTCCACCTGCTGTTGTTTCTGCTTGGACCATAATGCAAAGGGAAGAGAAAACTGCCACACTGTGCTTCCCAGACTGGCCGTATTCCAGCTGGGCTCTGTTTAAAATTCACCTACCATCCCAAATGCTGAAAATATTCCAATCCAGACAGGTTTTTTCTCCTCTTCCTGAACAGTAAAGTATGAAACACAATTTTTCATTTAGAAACCTGCTTGGGAGACATCAGATCCTTTTCTTCTGTGAGGTTCTGATTTGCACCCTCACCCTGGTACCATTTTCTGAGCCAGTTTGCAGGATGGCAGCACAGGCTGCCAGAGACAACAAGGACAAATGTACAACTCTAAGGCAAACTGAAACCTTGAGCAGAGTGCAGTCCATGGAAAAATTCCAGGTGACTTGAAGGATTTTATACACAAATAGAAAATCTTTAATATATTATGCAGAAAGTGCTGCCAAACACATGCTGGTTTTGTCCTGATTCAAACAATAAACTTCTTCCTAAATACTGAATGTTTTAGCTACAACCCTAAAAGCACGCAAAGCTATGTTTTGAGGTTGGAGAGACGTTTACCAGTCAGGGAGAAGGGACCCCTGAGCCCAGGCCGAGGGTCTCTGGGACTGGGACACCCCAGGTTTTCAGTGGTCAATCCCTGCCCGTGTCCCCTTTGGCTCAGCAACCCCCCCAGTGCACTTCCAGGCACGTCCCCTGACTCTCAGGAGAGCTTGTGACATAACCCCTTACTCATCTGATTGCAGAGCTTACAGTTTGCCATAAGCAAATAAATTAGGTATAATTTAATATTTGATTGTAAGATTTACTGTTCTACCCTTTACAGCTTCACAGGTGGATAGCCAGTAATTGAGTGAAAGGAAGAGCCCCATTAATTCTCAGCAGCATGGACAGGCTGGGGAAACCTTCCAGCACCTCCAGCCTGAGCCAGTCCCTGCTGGGGAAGATGAGGAAGCTCCTCCTGGCTTTAGGGAAACAATTCTTGCTCTTTGCCTTTAGCTGGTGCCTGGAGCCACACACCCATCATGGGGCAGAGCAGAGTTCAGAGTCTCCTCACAAAACCCAGCTTGGTTTGGCACAAAACTCAGCAATGACCTGAGGCTGTTACAGAGTGAGATTTAGCTTTGATGTGACTTTGAAACCCTTTCATTTTGAATAATATAGGCTAATTTTAATAAGATATTAAAGCTCAATCAGAACCTGAACTTGAAGCAGTGCCCCAATATATTTTAGCAAGTTCCCAATGCCAGATTGCATCACAGCCTTGCAGAAGGCAGAGCTCACCTCCCTTCTTGCTTTCAGCTGTGTAGAGAAGGCTTTCCCCACTGTAAATTAAAAAACAAATCCTTTTGTGTAGTGTTTTAGATTAAGTGCTCCTCAAAGCTCTCTAATCATGTTGTGTGTTGCAACACTATTCTCTGCAATCTGTTGTTCAGTCAGCACGTCTGGGTCCTTCTCCAGGACGGGCTCAAACACACTCTGATTCCTCCGAGCCCCATCCCATGGGAATTACATTTGCAGTGTGAGCTCTTCCCACACAGCTGCAGATAAAATCTGGAGGTGTCAGTGCCAGGGAAAAGCTAATAAAACAATTCCATTTTGGACTCTTTTTCAGGGTTTGCCTAGTTCAGGTATTGAGCCCCAAATGCTGTCCCTTGACACTCTGTGCCAGTTCTTAGTTTACCCCTTGCAAGGATCTTTCTCAGAAAAAACTCACTTCAACCAACCAAAGAAGCCTTTTTGGAAGGTAATGCCCTTACCCTGCTGCAGACTGAGCTCTGACCCAAGAAATTATCTCCATCTGCAGGAAACATCACCGAGGCTGGCCTGGCCTGAGCCTCACACACCCCTCAGCCAGACAAATCCCATTCACCTGAGCAGGATTTCAGGTTAAACATCAGCCAGGTGCTGAGAGCTGCAGAGCATGGCCGAGTATTGCCAGCAATTCCACATTTCAACATCATTTATATAACTTTTCCCTTATTTAGTGAAACATGAGATTGAGCAGGAGCTGAGCCTTCTGACCCTGCAAAAGAGACCCAGAGAGATCCACAGGTCTCTGAGACCCCAGGACCTCAGCACCCACTCTCCTCTCATTTCCTCTTTTAATTATTTTCCAAGCCACTGTAAACACAATCAAAACAGCCATCAAATCTTTACCCTTTTAAAAGAGATGTTGGAAATGGTGAATGATTTGTGAATGAGTAGTGCATTATGTCACTGTCCATGTCTGTTGCACATTTAAACCATGAAAGGTACCACAAAAGTCCTGCTGGCTTTCTAGCTGCCCCAGCTCTTAGAGGAAACAGGATGCTCCTGCTAGATCACTTCATGGGGGTTTTACCTTCTTGTGATACTTAAAAAAATGATTTAGGGATAAATCTTGCTTTGAAAAAGAAATTCTATTTCTCCATGGATTCACACAAGGGCTCATCAGGGCTGAGTGATTCTTGAGGGTTCCTCCCTTCCTTCCTGTTAAACAGTTTTATCTTTCATTTCATAATATATACACATATATATATATATATATATGCACTAATTTATGTTTTCTTTTGTTTTCTTTTTCTAACGAAACCTAAGCTGTAACAAGCACTTTGGCAGCTTGTGCTGGTGCCGCCCTCCTGTGGCTGGAGATCCCCTCAGGCTGGAACAAAACCAGCTTAAAGATCTGATGAAATGTCCCTGAGTCACCAACAAGTAACACCAGAGGAAGGTGGGCATGAGCAGCCTGGACACAGCAGCTGGTCCCAGAAACTCCCACCAAGGGCTGCTGGCTCTGTTCATCCATACCCACAGTTTTCCAAGACAGGGGTTTGGGATAAAAACCTTTGGGATGATTGGCTTCATCCCAGAGCCTCACCAGCTCCCACCCTGAGTTCCAGGTTTCCTCTGTGTGCTACAGCAACAGCAAACGCAGCACGTTCTGTGTTTTGAGGGGTGTTCCATGTGCTAACACCTCCCTGCTGCAGCAACACTCAGGAGAGCAGGCCCACCATGGAAAGGCATCAGCCCACGATGGCAGAGCGCAGCCAGCCCCTCACACACCGTGCCATGCCAGGGACACCGTGCCATGCCAGGGACACCGTGCCAGGCCAGGGACACCGTGCCAGGCCAGGGACACCGTGCCAGGCCAGGGACACCGTGCCATGGCAGATACACCGTGCCAGGCCAGGGACACCGTGACAGGCCAGGGACACCGTGCCAGGCCAGGGACACCGTGCCATGCCAGGGACACCGTGCCAGGCCAGCCCCTCACACACCGTGCCAGGCCAGGGACACCGTGACATGCCAGAGATACCATGCAATGCCAGGCCAGGGACACTGTGCCAGGCCAGATACACCATGCCATGCCAGGAACACCATGCAATGCCACCAGGGACACCATGCCAGGTGCAAGTGCTGCTGCCTCACCGGGGCGTGGGGCCAAGGCCACGGCGCTGCTGACGCGGCTGCGGGACGGGAAAGGCAGGCGAGGCCACAGGGAGAGCAGGCAGCAGTGCCAGGGCAGGAGGAAGCTGGGAGACCCTGGAGTGCTACTGGCAGCCCACCACCTCCTGCCCCCTCCCCGTGCCAGGGCCCTGCAACCCCTGCACCAGCATCTGTGGAGTGAAATCCACAGAACCCTGTGCCACAGATCCCTGTGCTACAAAATCTGTGTGCCACAGAACCCCTGTGCCACAAAATCTGTGTGCTACAAAATCTGTGTGCTACAGAACCCCTGTGCTACAAAATCTGTGTACCACAGAACCCCTGTGCCACAGATCCCCTGTGCTACAAAATCTGTGTGCCATAGAACCCTGTGCCACAAAATCTGTGTACCACAGAACCCTGTGCCACAAAATCTGTGTGCCACAGAACCCTGTGCTACAGAACCCCTGTGCCACAGAACCCCTGTGTCACAAAATCTGTGTGCCACAGAACCCTGTGCTACAGAACTGCTGTGCCACAAAATCTGTGTGCCACAGATCCCCTGTGCCACAAAATCTGTGTGCCACAGAACCCCTGTGCCACAGACTGGGCTCCTCTGTCTCATGGAACAGCCAAAAATTGCACACAGGAAAGCGGTGACTAACGAGGGCAGTGATGCAGGAGTATTGTGACTCTAAAAAAGGCAAATATATATAGGAAACTGCTCAATCAATCAACAGCACAAGAGTCCTCTCTCTGCATTCCTGAGGAATGTCTGGAGCCAACATTCTGACAATGAACTGCTCCTTGTCAACATGCTCCACCAACCTCGGCAGCCCACGCTGCTGGGAGCAGCAAAATCATGCCAATAACTGCCCAAAAATATGCAAGCTAATAAGTGTTGTAAACTGCAAAGGACTCCTGCTGCACCAACAAAGCCCTGGGTGAATTCAGAACTGTTAAGAACAATTAAAAGATTGTTAGCCATGTTTCTTGTTGGACAGTTGCTGTTTGTAAATTAATAGAAATTAATAAATTTTTATTAATTTTAGTTTGTAAATTAAGAAAGTTTGTAAATTAATAGAAACCCCTTACCTTGTACCCCTGTCCCAAGTTGCTGTACCCTGTTCCTAGCTCAGCCAGGCCCTGCCTCCACTGCTCCCCTACACTTCCACATGGCAATAAATGGCTGTACCTGGTATTCTAACCATGAGTCTGAGCCATTCTAACCATGGTACTCTAACTCAGGAGTCTGAGCTATGACAGGAGGTGCCACCACCACCCGTGGACCCCTAGAGCCAGGGAGTGTGGTACAAACAACCTCCGGAGCACACCGGAGGACTGACAGGACACCAAGCTACCTTGCAAAGCCATCTGGTTGTGTCACCATGACAGGACAGGACCCTCTCGTAGCCACCCCCTGGACTTTCAGGGAGCCAAAATTGAGAAAGGTCCCTCATGGGGCTCCTGTCAGGGTGGAGAGGTCAGCTCTGCTTTTGGGCAAAGCTGCTTGCACCTTCTCCTTCTCGATGTCCACAGGGAGCAGTGGCCATGTGGCCACTCCTGCCCCCACCCGTGCCCCCACCCAGGCTGATCAATAAAGGCTTTAGAATAAGGAGAAGAAGGTCTCCTTGCCGGTTCTTTTTAAGAATTAAAGTGCTCTTAATTCACTCAAAGGGATATGTCAAAGCCTCCCTTAATTGTGATAAATCCCATCCTTTCATCTGAGAAGGTGACATTTCATGGCAAACAGTCCCAAAAAATCAGGGAAGAGTTTCCTGTTTTGTAAGTGATTTCCCGTGATGACAAAGCCCAGCATGGGAGCAGTTGGCTGCATGGCTGCTGCTCAGGTTTTTTAGGTCTTTGTTGTTCCCAGGCAGACAGATGGAATTTGTCACAAGAAACTAATCAGGGACACCGAGACCTAGTTGCACTTACAGGGATAAAATCTCAGACTGAGGAGTCATTAGAAAGCTGCCTCTCACAAGCACGCTGCCTGCTGGGTCACAGACCATTGCCCAGGCCATGTTCCTGTCAAGCCATTTGTGAGCAGGGCAGGGTGGCCGGAGGCGAGCGGGGGAGCAGGGAGGGGAGCAGGGCAGGATGGCCGGGAGGGGAGCAGGGGAGGGCAGGGGAGCAGGGCAGGGGAGCAGAGAGGGGAGCAGGGCAGGGGAGCAGGGCAGGGGAGGGGAGCGGGGCAGGGGAGCAGGGCAGGATGGCCGGGACAGGAGCAGGGACAGGAGCAGGCAGGGGAGAGGAGCAGGGCAGGGTGTCCGGGAGGAGAGCAGGGCAGGGGAGCAGGAGAGCAGGGCAGGGGAGCAGGGCAGGGTGTCCGGGACAGGAACAGTGCCCCGCTGTTAACCCGTGCCTGTCCGAGCTCCAGGGGCTCAGGGCTGCGGTCAGAGGGGCGCTGGGGGGACCCACAGCAGCAATCGGCCCGAGCTCCGAGCGTGCAGCTGCGGTCCCTCTGACACTGCCCGGCTGCCCCAGCTCGCAGCTCAGCCTGAAAATCCCATTTCTTCCCTAGACAAAGCCTCCCGGACCCCTGGGGGCAGCCAGCAGCCCCAGTGCGCTCCAAGGCAGCTCCTTCGGCTCCTGTCCCACCTGCGGGGGACTGCCCGGAGGGACAGACGGACAGCCGGACAGCCGGACAGCCGGACAGCCGGACAGCCGCTGCCTCCCGGGGCTGCCAGCACAGAGCCCGGCTGCCTTCAGCGAGTGTTTCTTGTGCTCTCATAGGTGAAACTGCGAACAGGAAAGTGCTGAGCCAGCTGGGAACGAGCTGCTCGCCTGCCCGGGTGTCTCTCCCAGCAAAGCTTTGAACTGCCAAGAAAAGGAGCTCCTTAATCAGCAAAGCCTCGAGGAAGGGCAGCTCCGAGTGTCCCTCCCTGTGTCTGTCTGTCTTTGGCCGCCGCCCTTCCTTCCCCTGCAGCCTCAAGCTGGTGGCCACGCACGAATCCCTCCCCTGTTCCTGCCAAAGGCCGGCACACCCCGAGCCTGCCAGTCCTGCACAGGCTGCCCACGAACATGGGGCTGCTCTCCTGCACCACTCAGTGTCCCACAAGGGATGCAGAGTTCCCCGACTCCTGCTCTTCCAGAAACCTTGGCCTTCCTGCATTCCAGTGCATTCCAGACAGATCAGACAGATCTCCCCAACTGTGCTTTGCCATTTCTCTGGTGTTTCCATTATTCCCCCTGCACCCAGAAAATTCTGCCTTGTACTAAAAGCCATTTCTGTATCTAATCCTGCAACCTGGAAAATCAGCAGAGAAATATAATTTTGTGGTCTTTCAAATTAAATCAGATTCTGGGCACTCTGCTGTTGGGTTTATCCAGTGCTGAATGAAAGAGCTCTGCTCAACCATGGCTAGGTTTAGGCATGTTCAGTTCATGGCAAAGCAGTTCCAGATCAGAGATGCTGCTTTTAATTGTATCCTTATGCTGTTTTTTAAAAAAAAATAATTTTCCTGAGCCATTCTCCATTAATGGGCTCAGCAGGAGGTGGCCTTTAATGGCAGAGGAGCTCATGGTACCACAGAAAGTGGAGGTCGGAGTTCTGCACTGGGGTCACAATTCTGTCTGTGTTTTGTGCAGCCTTTCCCTTCCCTGCAGCCTCACAGTGTCTATCTCTGTTTTGTGCAGCTTTTCCCTTCCCTGCAGCCTCACAGTGTCTGTGTTTTGTGCAGCTTTTCCCTTCCCTGCAGCCTCACAGTGTCTGTGTTTTGTGCAGCTTTTCCCTTCCCTGCAGCCTCACAGTGTCTGTGTTTTGTGCAGTTTTTCCCTTCCCTGCAGCCTCACAGTGTCTATCTGTGTTTTGTGCAGTTTTTCCCTTCCCTGCAGCCTCACAGTGTCTGTGTTTTGTGCAGCTTTTCCTTTCCCTGCAGCCTCACAGTGTCTGTGTTTTGGGCAGCCTTTCCCTTCCCTGCAGCTCCCACCAGGGCAGAGCCACAGACACTCCAGCACACTCCCCATCCCAGCCTGGGGGCTCTCCCCTCCGGAGCAGCTCTGCTCCCTGGCACTGCTCAGGTTTCTCACTCACACTCAGGACATGTCAATGCTCTTGTTTTTGCTGGGTTCCCTGGGTGGCAGTGCTCTGCACTCTCTCCTGGCTGCTGCTCTCCTGTGCCATGCCCAGGAGCAGTCACTCCCACCTGTCCTTGATGTTTTGTATAAAACTGACCTGCCCATGATTTGTCTCCCTGTTCTCCTTTCAGCATATCAAGTACAACCATGAGTCTCTCTGTACTTTGCTTTATTCTGTTTTTTCCCTGATTGCTTTTCACAGGCAAAGTCCAGAATGTCACATCTGATCTTTCCTCATCCTGCAGGTTTTTCTAGGGAAGCTTAGAGCGGTTGCATTAGAAGTAGCAGGAGTGGTTGTAAGTGTGATGGTGCTGAGCCATCCTGCAGGGCTCCTTCTCCCTGGAGCCTTTGAAGTCAGAGCAGTTTGGGAGCTCAGGCTCTGTGCAGCACTCAGCTCCTGCAGCCAGGGACAGAACTGTGCCCCCACACCTGTGCTGCCAGCACTCTCCTCCCCTGTTCCAGGCCTTTGCATGTTTCCTTAGAACAGTTCCAAAAGGGCAAACACCTGCAATTCTCTCTTTCAGTGTGAGCCTGAGTGCTCTCCACTGAACTGCTGCTGTTTCCTGAAGGAATTACAGACTGGAATTAAGTAATTATGGGCTGGATTCATCCCTCCTTAACTAGCTTTCTCTGCAGAGAAAAAATAAAGCTGGCCAAAGAAAACTAACCTGTGGCTGCCGAGATTTCAGTGTGAGTGTTTTCAAGTTTTACATATAACAAGTTAAAGGATCCTCAAATGTTTCCATTTTTTTCCTGGCCTTGGAAGGAGCAGGGCTGCTCACATTCCACCAGGGCTCTGGCTCTGCTGACCTCTGCAGGCAATGAGGCGAGGCTACAAAGGTGACATCAGTCACAACAGTTATTTTTATAGAAAAACAGAAATGACATATTTTTCATTTCTTCAAATAAAAAACCCCAAACAAGAGTAAATATGAATGAGATGGTTCATTCTGAGAAGTTTTTCTGGTATCAATAGATATGATCTTACACAATATGGTGTTTTGTTTCTGTTTCTCTCTTGTTTTCCTAATTTACGTTGTGTTTTATCATCTTGAAAAATATCCCTCAGGCTGCTAATGGCAACAGGACCTAGAGTGATGATTTAACACAAGAAAATATGCTCTCTTACCCCATTTTCTCACACTTTTCCCTTTGTGCTGTGATGTCATTAAAGCACTTAAATCCGGGTGCAGAGGCTGGATCTCCATCGTGTCCCTGTGGCTGTGGAGCTGTCCTGTCGGGTACCAGCGCTGTCCCCCAGCAGCATCTCCCTCTTCTGGCACCTGGCAGCTCCCACAGACCCAGTCCCCACTGGACAGCAGCTGCCAGTGAGCCCAGGAGCCGGCCCTGCCAAGAGGAGGAGGAGGAGGAGGAGGAGGAGGAGGGCTGGGAAGCATTGCCCTGGCACAGAGCACAGCTCCTGCACTTACCTGGAGGCATTTTGGATTTGAGGATGGGACATGCACCGCTGATAGCACCCGAGTGGGCACTCCCTGCTGCTGCAGAGATTTAACAACCATAACCAGAGTGAGTCTAAAGCAAAGGCTGGGAGAGTGCCAGCAGCAATTCCTGCCAGGCAGCACAGCTGTACAGGCACCAGGGAGCAGAGCTGCTGGGAGAGCAGCCGGGCTCAAATGGATCGTGGTAGGCGGGGAAGGAGAAGCTGAAAGCTGCTCCTTTGACCCAAATCTGGCACTTTTCCATGTGCAGGGAAGGCTGGTTTGCACTGCTGTTCCAGAAGATTAATCCATCGCTCCTCTCGGGGCAGGTGTTGATGGATTGTTTGTGGAACTGCAGAATTTCACCAGACCTGAGATGAAATCAAATCTCCAGGAAATCTTTCACTCCTCATATGCAGGGCTGTCTAGAAAAGGCAGGTCCTCAGGAGTTTGGCTTTGCCTGCAATCATCTGCAGCAGTTTGTTTTGTTTCCTTTAAGGAGCCTGAGGGTGCAGTGAGAGGCCATCTCAAGGATCCAGGGGACAGGGCAGGATCTGAAGCCTCTGTGGCATTGTGTGCCATTACTGGCAGCAGGGAAGGAGGCAGTACAGGTGGAAGACTCAGAGAGGTTCCAGGTTATCCAGAGCAGGACACAAACCCATCTCTGCTGGGATTTGGGGGAGAAGTGGGAACTGCTGCACTGGGAGGCAGGATGAGGCCACCCAGCCAGCAGCCACTGCTGGGGCACATCCTTGACTCAGGCCTGGACCGAGAGAGGGGGAGCAATCTCTGCCTCCAGTGAGCACAGCTGGAGGATCAGCTCCATCCATCACCTGCTTTTCATTTTCTCCATCCCTCTCCCATCCCCACAGGCCAACAGCTGGGCACTGGGCAGCGTGGCTGCACGGAGCAGCTCTTGGCAATGTCAAGCTCATCTGTCTTTAACTCCACAGTTTGAAAGTCAGAGTCCACAACACTGCCATTTGGAGAATTTTTTACATGTCATCTAGTTTTAGTGCTATTCTATTTCATCTGCTACCTTACCTTCAGAATTTTTTAGCAGTCATTCAGTTTGCATTTCTCTCTCTTTTCATTTTCATCTGTTCCTGATATTTTATTTTTCCAACAAACTAAGTAATTTAATGGCCTTAATCCCAAGCCTCCTATTTAGAGCATGGATGTGGAGGCTGCAGGAAGAAGTCCCAATTTAAATCTGTCAGTCAAACATAACTTAATCTATCATCATCTTTATATCTGAAACTGCTCCATGGGAAGGAAACCATGGCTGGGATTCAGTTCAAGTTTAAAATATCCAGCTTTACACCTTTCTCTTTGTTTGCTCTTTTGTCTCTTTTTTTACACCTTTCTCTTTGTTTGCTCTTCTTGTGCACAGGCTGTTAAAAAATGGGAAAGTTATAGAGGCCTTGGACACAAAGTCACAACAGTTTAAGTCCTGAAGTGATTGCAGGGACTTTGAAGGGCCCAAGGCCACAGCCCCAGTGCCATCACCATGGCACAGGCACTGCTATGCAGCTGTCATGCTTTTCTATTGTTTTTCTATTTCTGGACCTCTAAAAAAAGTCAAGGGAATTAAAGACACTGAAGATAACTACTCTTTGTTACCTTTCCTGCTGTCAGACAGTCCACAGATTTGCCAGAGGCTGTGGCTCAGGGCTGAAGGACAGTCCCAGGCACGTGTGGCTTGGACAGAGCCAAGGAGCTCTAGAGTGAGGACACTGAATGGGAATGTTCCTCCTTGCACTTTCTGTGGCTCCATCTCCTTTGCTGGTTCTGTAGTGGACAATGTTCACCTGGAATGATCAGCCCAGGACATGAGCAGCACCTGCAGATCCACACACAGCACAGCAGGTAATTAATTCATCACCCTCCCTGCTCAGGGCCAGTGCTATCAGGCAGAAGCAGAAAATGTTCGACAAGACTGACAGCATGAGAAAAGAGCTGCTGAAATCAATCATGTGGGACAGCAGTTAATTACTAGACATCATGCCTTGCCAACCCCTGCTCCCCTGTCCCTGGGAGTTACAGACATGGGAAGGGTTTTCCACTGGCTTGACCCCCTTGGGTCAACCTTCCAGCATGGCCAAGCCTCCTCCACAGCTCTTGGTTTGGCACTTAAGTCTGATTTACATTCTCTCCATTTCACTGGGATCAGGACCTGTACAAACAAACCCTTGTGTCTTCTTCCAGGGGTGGGATCAGAGGTTGGGGAGAAGCTCGTGGTGTGAGCACTCACTGTCCTGAATCACCAAGTACTAAACTGTTTAGTACTAAAGGAAAGGGTTGTGTGAGTTGGATGCCATTCTCCATGAATCATTAAGGAACTTTAATCACAGTTTCAGCACTGGCTGGGTGCTCCCTGCAGCTGAGGGCTCCCAGGAGCTGCAGAGCTGCAGCCCAGCAGTGCAGGGCACATTCACAAAGACACTGCAAGTGCCAGAGCTCCAGAGCCTCAGAACTGGGGATGTGTGTCACACACCTCTGCTCTTCTGTGTATCTTAGGGAAATCTGCAACACTGAACCAAGCAATTCCTCCTCTTCAAAGTTCTCATGGGCTGTTTGTTTGTTTGTGTTTAGCCCATCACTGATGGCTCTGTGGCAGAAGCTCAGACCCAGCTCTGTCAAAGTCCAGAGAAATCACTGTGCAATTCTGCCCTGAGCTGGAAGCATCCAAAAGCTGCCAATATATTCAGGGCTGCAGCAAGCAGCCTGACAGCTGGGTGCAGTAACCATTTAGCAGATAACCACATTTTATTCTGACCCTTATTTCATCCTGCAGCAATTAGCCAGGAAAAAAGGGCCACATCACTCTGTCATTCCAGCATCGTGTTCCAGTGTGCTTAGGGAGGCAGAACCTAGACATACCTTCTGGATCCTGAGTAAAAACACCATTCATGTCTGCTAGTTCACATCAGTGTTCTCAACTACAGCATGAGGGAAAAGCTACTGCTGGGTTTAGTCACCTCAGAGGATGATTTTGACCAAATCTGAAGCAACCCAGTGAGGAGGGAGCTGCACTCTTGGCAGTGCAGTGCAGCCACCCTGGCCTGGGGATGAGCCCCCCACCAGCATTCAGACTGTTAGACAATTCAGCATTCCATTTATTGCATGTTAGGTCCTTCCCTTTGCTCAACCTTAAAATAAAAACATAATTTTGATGTCCATATTCTAGTTTTCTGAAATGATATCTTCCCCATAAATATCTTTTCAATAGTCCCAACCCCAAGCCCAGCTCTAATAAAAGTGCTCTTTATGGTTATTAGACAAGTGAGATGTCCCTGGACTGAACAATTACCTTCAAATATCTGTCCAGAACTGGCAGGGAGTGGAAATCAGCTTCTTCCTCCCCAGGTACAAATCCATAATGAGGATTTATTTCTGAGGCAGTGGAAATGAGGTAATCCCTCTCCTTCCTGAGGTGAGATAAGGAGAAAGAAAAAGAAAAATGAAAGAAACAGTACAAGTTAATAGTGAAGCATCTGGAAAATGATTTGCAGGAGGTAGGGGCAGAAGGTCAATGGCATAGAACAGCTTTGAGTAATAAGGGAAAAATGATGGATTTGCTTAATGCTGACCCGTGTGGGGGCACAGGCAGGAGGCTGGCACAGGCATGGCCCCTTCCTTGTGCTCAGCCTCCTCAAGGTCCTGCAGCCCCTCGGGACAGCCAGCACCCAGCTCCTGTCCAGTCTCACAGTTATTCTGCTTATTCTAACACCCACCAAAAATAAACCAAATCCTGAAGTCACCTGAGGAAGCACTGAGGAGTGATGTGCTGCTCCTGGCAGCTGGCAGACAAATGCTGGGGACAGACAGACACCCATGGGCCTGGAATGAGCTGGGGTTACTCTGGCACAGGATAAACCTGCATTTGTGGAGATGGCCCTTTTCTGCCTGTTTTGTTACAGCAAATTATTTACTGTAATAACCCTATTTCTGTAAAAAACATAAAAATTGCCATGAAATGAAGCAGATGAGGAGAAATCAGATCATTGTGGAAACCAAACTGTTGTCCAGTCTCTGCTTCAACAAAGGCACAGCGGATCTGTATTGCCTCATGCAAATGTAGTGACTTGAGAGACCATGCAAATTACAATAAAGGTGTGTATTTATGGAAGAAATTGAGGAAAACCACCTTGGCTCTCCTGGGATTCATACTCCAGGTTTCCCATTGGCTTTGCTCTCTGCCAAGCCCCAGCTCAGAGGCAGAATCTGTTGATGCTACAGAAAGCAAAGTCATGCAGAGCAGTCAATGGGAAATAATGGATATCAATTACACAGCTTGAACTGCCGACTGGAGCAGGTTTTATAACTCTTTACTCTTGTGGGCTTCTTAATAAATCTACTGGGAGAGATGTCATATCCTTTATAGCAGGAAGCTTCAATGTTTTATTTCCTATGCAGGAGCCACTGGCCGCTTTACAAAATGCTCTTTGGAGTGTTGCACATTGTCCTGGAGTGACTTTGTGATGCTCGTATCCCCCACTGCCCTGTTTATGTTCCACATGAAGTTCTGCACTTTAAGGCTGGCTCTGAGAGTGAAGCAGAGGAGGAAGAAGTTTGCAGTTTGTGTTGAGGGAAAACATCACTCCCCCACATCCTCCTCGTGGACTGTGGTGTCTGCAGCACGGACAGACAGCGAGACACAAATCTCTTTTGCTCTTGGTTAGTTTTTAGCTAGCTGAGGCAGAAAAGTTCCCTGGACTTTCTTTTCCTTTTTCCTAGATCTGTTCAAAGTCGCTCTGGACTAATGAAAAGAGCAAACCCCGGGAGCTCAGGCCTGGGGCCCACCGGGGCCTGGGCCTCGGAACTTTCCAGCACTGGGCACTTTCCAGGCCCAGATACACCACATGAAAAGGACTTTTCTTCCTGGATTTGCCATCTCATCCAACAGTGAGAAGTTTTATTGTTTAATATTATTCAATTTCTGTTAAATAAACAGTTTTTTCCACTTTTCTCTGAAGAAATCTGGTTTCCCGAACCATCTGGGGGTGGGGCCACTTGACTTTGCTTTTCTGGGAGAACCCCCATTTGGAAGTTCTCTCCCAAATTTGCCCTAAACCAAGACACACAGCCTCATGAAGGATTCAAAGTTGGTGGGAGATGAACATGAGCTATTTGTTCTCTAATACAGGGACCAGTTTGCCACAAGATTCTGATATTGCCACTGGAAATCAGATGGATTCCTTCCCCTCTGCTTCAATCCTGTTTATAGCACGGGGACAGCTTCTGGAGAACGTGGGATCTTTACAGGGAGGTGCTCAAAGCTTAGGTCACCTAAAAGAAATGTCACATTGAGGAGAACTTACATTTTTGTGGCAGGCAGAAAACAGCATCAGTCTGTGAGGGTGTGAGATTTTCCAGCCCTGCAAGTGTAGGGAAAGAGCAAGCACATCACTCAAATGAAGGTAAAGAATTATATTGAACAGGGGTACAGAAACCCCTCATCTTAATTTATCACTTGCAGTCTTTTATCTGCATTTTTATTTAAACCAGCACTAGAAGAAGAAATGCAGCCTTATTCCATGGCACCTTCCCTATGGTAAATCTAATTAAACAGCCATTAAAATGTGTCTTAGCTCGCTTGTATCAAGGTGACCTAGAGCTCCTGCTAAATGTTAGCAGCAGCATTCCCCACAAACTGGCATCCGAGAGGGAACAGGCAGTACTGTTTCTCCTGATGTGGCCTTTAGATGAATGTGGTTATTAAGTGCTTTGTGTACAACAGATTTCCAAATAAATGAGTCTAATTTTCTGGCAGCTGAAGTGCTCTGTGTGCCCCTCCCGTGCTCCCAGCCAAGGCTGGCATCCCAGTGAGCATCCCAGCTGGACTCTGGCTCTGCAGCGCTCCGAGCAGGATGCCAGCAGCCACGGGGGCTGGCACACGTGGACAAAAATGCACAGGCAGCAGTGCTAAAAGCCTGGCCAGAGCAAAAGTGCTGAAATGTCAGAAATAGGAGGAGAGAGGGCAGAGTCTTACCTGCAACAGTCAGAGCAGCTTCCACCTCTGTGGAAGGACCTTCCTCCTGCAGACAACATGGTTGTTTCCTAGCCCAAGTAAACACCTGGCTTGGAGTTTAAATATCTTTAAATCCCTAAGTCTCAGTTCAGATTAAAATCTGGAAACATTTCCTTGATTTACACTGGCCTGACCTGCAGTGTCAGAACCACACACAATTCATATTCATGATGCAAAACTCTGTAGATCAAATTCCACATCTCTCCTCACAACTACACCTGCTAATGCCCAACAAAGAAATATCTGTTTTATAAGCAATTTATCGTGCTCAGGTTAATGATAGCAAAATGCTAATGACGAGACTGAGAACAGTGTCTGTTGATTACTGCAGGTTTTTATCATGCACACTAAGAAGTATCATTATCCTAAAGAAAATGTTCACCAGGTACTAAACCAGACAGATCTGCAGCTAAAAAATTACTTCCTTTGGTTGTTACCTTATGTTTGACTTCACAAATTTATTCCTTTAACTGCAGCTACAGTTAAAAATAGGAAATATCCCACCAAGCTGCAAACTAGCTGAACAGGTGGGAAATGTCTCACTTCCCCCTTGCACATGTCAGCAGCCACAATTTGGGCACTGGGGCTACACGACTGCAGAAATCTCCCCCTACGCTGTGTGCAGGGGGGCTGGAGAGGCTGGAGGCACAGCAATGATGAATTCCCAGGTGCTGGGATAAAGGAATGAACTGAGTTTAAAAACAAAATAGAACAAAGAGAGATGGAGCCAGGCATTGGCACAGTGCTCTTGTTCCCCAGGTTTTGGAAGCCCTGGACAGCCTTGGAAAGGCAAACATCCTTTCTGTGTAGCCCACATGGGTTTGGCTGGGGCACCTTGGCAGCAGTCACATATTAAATTCTGCCTCAGTCCAGGGTATTGCAAACATACTTCAACAAATGACAATGTGCACCAAGTTCATCCTGATTTGGGGCCAGCTTTACACAGTCACCATGAGCCTTTGGAGAAGCTCAGCCAATGCCCTTCCCCAATGCCACCATGGATTTTCCATGCACCAGCACTGGTGGGTCAGAGCTGGGGCTTCAGGCTGACAAGAGCAACTCTCTGGATTGCTTCTAACAGCAGCAGTGCCTGTGGCACTGAGTCTCATCTGGGCAATTTTTAAAATTCTCTTTTTATTTTCAGATCTTTGTTGTTCTGTCTTGGTTTGCATTTGAATTTCTGATTAAAACATGTTTTTTTATGAATCCTTCAGCTATTATGATACATCTCTGCAGAGTAGGGAAGGCACAGTAAAACAAATTAAATGCCACCAAGAACTTTACTTTGCCATTTACAGAAACACATTAAACTATGAGTAATGGCTCTTTCAGAATCATTGCAAGGGGTGCACAACCTGCTGAAAATTCCCTTGGTGGACAGCCTGGTACCAGGGCAGTCAGGAGGGCAGCAGGCTCATGGGCAAAGACCAGCACAGCACCCTGATGGCAGGTGGGAGAGGACACGGACCTGCAAGTGCT